>NC_056731.1:910412853-910437853 GCF_019279795.1 Protopterus annectens | reverse complement strand
GTCAAAACTGTGAGGCATGTAAAGGGACACGCCCACGGAGGAGCAGCCCATCCAAATGTACACACCCACGGGCTTGCCCAAGTAAATGTCAACAAACACAATAGAACACATGTCCCCACAGACAATAAACATATAAGCATTAAACTGAGCTTTTAATATTTTTTTTAATCATAAACAATGTTTGCCCTCAAGTGCGCTCGTTTGTGCGGGTGTACCCTTCGCTTAACCACAGTTAGCAGCCTGTGAAGAAGCTCATAAGCTCAGAATATGCAAAACAAGGCAAGATGAAATAGCGTAGTGGTAGGCATGTCGTCTCATGAGTAGGCAAGCAGGGTTCAAGCCCCACCAAAATGTTTTTTTTCATAAATAGGCATGAAACAAACCCCTGACACACATGTACAGATATATAATGATATTTATTTATGTAAAATATCACGAAATGGGCTACCCACATAACAGAAATATTAGACAATTAAAGAAAATGAATGCAGATTTGCTAAGAGCTGAGCTATGCTCCAACAAGCTGAGTATGTGTGCTTATAGGTGAGCGATGGGTCACCATGTAAAAACAAACTGCCTGTAGCTGAGCTCTGCTATGCCACGGTACAACCGTGTGCCAGTAGCTTATTTGAGCACAATATGCATGCACAAAGGTAAATAATGCTGCAAGTAGGTCACCCCGTATGCGCGATGCGCACCTCCGCGCAAACACGCTAACCGGTGGGCACCGTAGAGCAAGCTGGATTAAAACTGCCTTCACTCAGAGACATCCACTAGCCTGTCTAGACAGGCATGAGAAAAACAAAAAGCTAAGCTGAGACTTGAACCCAGGGTACCATACACCATAGTTGAAGTACAGAAGCACTAGGCCATGACATTTGTACTGGGAAATGCAGAAATAACATCTATATAGGAATGAATGTAAAGGGAAGCATGACAAAGCAGGTTCTGTGAAGCTGATACATTTCCAAACTGGCCAATCACACATAAGTGTGGGAAAAACAGCATATATAAGCACCATAAGCGGGAATACACAGCATAACTGATTGTGGAAGGTACCTGCAGTCAGAATGTCAGGAGTAGGGGAGGGCAGTTGCTTCCGAGCACAGCGGTGGGGTGTTGAGGAGTCCAGATACATGGTCTGGCTCCTTGTCCATGATCACGAGGCCCAACTCATGCAGGGCCAGGTCTCGTGGGGAGCGTATCGTGCAGAGGCATGGGACCAGCTGGCTCGTGACCTCACCAGTGCCACTGGTATTCCCCGGACTGGTGAGCAGGTCCGTCATCATCATGCGGACCTGAAGCGACGTAAACAGGACCTACTGACCCGGTGGACCCAGGAGGCCCGTCAAATGACCAACGCCCCACTACTGTGTAAGTAACATTAAATCATATATTAAGAAAGAAAAATAGCTGATAATATGTAGATGTGTTTACCAATAGCAGTACGTTTATTTTACAGCTGCAGGTGTACGGACCATGAATCACAGAGCCCATGCTGCTAGGATCCTGCGATTGCGCCACCAGGCAGGTTAGTGGACCTCCCCTTCTAACTGTATAAAATAAATTGCCTGTCAGCTTGTAAAACTGTGCAGTGTACTGAGTTGCCATACTGAAATGCAAATAACGGTGAAGATAGAATCTGCTAGATGCACATAACCTGCAGTAGCCAGTGTATTACAGACACAGAAGATATTTAAAGTTAAGTGAGACTAATATTCCCCCCGTTTAGGCTGTGAAGCCAAGCAGAAGTGAGACTGTTGGAAAGGATAGTTGTAATTATGTAAAACACACCAAGAAAGCATAGCATCCTGTGCCAGTCTTAATTGTAACTATAAATAAGTGAGGGTGTGTGAAAGAGGCATATCTCCAGCACAAAGCTTGAATTAACTCCTGAATAAAGCATTCTACAGTCAGTAGAGCATGAAAGAAGTGAGAGAGGCACAGAAAATATAACTCGGTCAGAAAGATGTGTGTCCCACAGGTTGGATATGTATCTGTACCTAAGAATTATGCACATAAGACTAGTTTGTATGCAATAACAAACATTCACAGTTGCCCAGAGCCATAGAAATAAAATGTAGCATGATGCTGTAAATGAACAGAGGCAGATCTGAATATGTAGAAATAGAAATGCAATGATATGAATGTAGCAGTAACTGTCCCCTCACCAACATGCATATGTTTGCAGATAGGAAAGTGTAGCTAGACCTGTAGTGTGCATATATCTGCAGCTATTATTAAATCACAGCTATGTAAATGTAATTGCAGTCGTTAATGTAATATTTCTCTACCACACCCTAAATCCACCAATAATCCATCACGCATGAAATGGGTATGTGTACTTGCAATTAATTTCCATGGACATGTGTCCTGTAGACAATTGTCCTGTTGGTTCTTAAATATTTGCATGATTGACGATGCATGTGCCCTGTTTACACATCCGAACCTGATGGCCTGTTGCCATCAATCAACCCTGCATGCTGTGTGAATGTGTACTGTTGTTGAAATAATGCATGTGTTATGCCTGCTGTTTACTGTTCCGAATATATGGGTGTTTGGTTAATGGGAATACCAATGCATGCTGTTACAACTAATTCTGCATGGTACTGTCTGCCACTAATACACACCATTCTACATTATTATCAAACACAGAACGACAGGGAAGGTGGGTCCCAGCGGACCCACCTCTCCCACCTCAGCTGGCGACTGCACCTGGCACTAGTTCCCAGGCCGGACCCTCCTCCTGTTGCCCTGTGCCACCTGCGGGTGGAAGCGCTGCAGGGGATGGGGCTCATCCCCCCTCTGCAAGCGTGGCCGGAGGAGACCATATACTCACCCTCCATGTTGTCCGGACTGTGGTGAATAGGGAGATCAGGCAGTCTGTGCTTGATCCCCTACGTCAGCTCGAGGCACGGGTGGCACAACTGGCAGGCTTGCCCACTGCCCCACCTACACAGCCCCCAGCACAGCCCCATCCTGGGCGGTGAAGGCACAGTGGCAACTGCCTATGGGTGGGGATTTCAGTTCCACTGTTGCCATCTGTGGGCTCATGGGCTCTGGAGTTCCAACATCCATCCCCGTCAAATGTGTAACCCCCCCACATGTGTCATGCACCAGCCCTGTATGCGTCTTGTGTGTCTTGTCTGTGAACCTCCCCAACCTACCTCCCCAACTATACCTACTATCTGTACCTGACATACCACTCTCCCCTGAAAAAAAAAAAAGGGCACTCTGTTCCCGCAAAAACGCCCCATACATAGCTGCCCATTTCGCAGACATGTCTGCTGGACATGTAAAGTTGAAATTATGATTGGCTATACAACACATGTCGTTGTCATCACCCCTCCCTCAGGGGTGGAAGGTTTCAAATTGTACACCAAATTACATATGTATGTACAGCTGTTGCTGACAAAGAAATGGGCAGCTATGGGCCTTTCCTACACCCTTCCTGCAACTCCCGAATTTGTTCTCCTACTGTTCTACCCTCTTAGTGACCCCTTTTTCACCACTTTCCTGTCTCCCCATTTTCATTTCTTTAAAAGAAATTAGCGCGGGTGTGCGCATAAGTAAGCACTGTTAAGCAGTTGTAAGCAGGTGTACGCGAAGCTAAACGGCAGTGCGCATGCGTGAGCCCCACGCAAACCAGCGCTAACTCGCTTACAACTGCTTAAAAGTGCCTTAGTCACTCTGAGTGACAAGGCCTGTAGTCTGCTCAGGAGAAAAATAAAATCCCACTGTCAGTCCCAAATCCAGGACCTTGGAAGCACAAGTCTGCATGACCTACCACTAAGCCATGACTGCTATTCAAAAACACTGAGATAATATAAATATATCATTCAATAGTAAGGATTAATGTAAGTTGTGTAGTACACAAAGTATGTCATGAATATTTACTGAGAAATGTAGTGGATTCCTACAATAGTAGTGTGTGAACAGAAAGAGACAAGCTACTTGGTATCTGCTAGGTAATAATGTCACTGTAGCACCTTGCAAGCCACACACATACTCACAGCAGGATAATCTACAACACAGCCTGAACTCTGAGAGAGATACTAACCTTTACACTCACAGAACACTGTCCACAGCATACCAGCATGGTCCCCACCCTCACAATCTGAAAGGGCAAGGCCTATCTCACCTACCTTTTTATAGCACTGTCCTGCTAACAATGGGTGCAGAGGCCATCACATGGACATATACAGATACCTATAAAAGCATCCTGGACTCCCACTACACACATGCAATACTGTCATTGCACTGTCTCCAGGGAGAGAGAGAGAGAGAGAGAGAGAGAGAGAGAGACAGAGAGAGAGAGAGAGAGAGACAAGGAAAACAAAAACATAAAAAGATACAGCAACCAAATAAACAAAATACCTCAAGCTGAGCCTGGACATAACCAACCTGAAGCTGTCAAGCTGGACAAGAAGCAGCAGGACATACAGGAACAGTAACGCAATCATCCCTGACAAACATAGGTAATGTAAAGTAAAACGTTAATAGTCTACATACCTGTGAAGACTCCATATATGTGTTTCTGGTCTAATTCCATATGTATAGGAAGATGTGCACAGGGTAGGGGATATATAGCAACTATCAGTGAAGGCTGTACATACATATGTATGTGAAGGCATCTATGTGCACATATCAATGTAGGTCGTACTGCAATGTGCAATGTAGGTTTCACAGCTATGTATGTTTACCAGTATGTTAGCGTGTGTATACAGTCCCTTAATTGAACATGCTCATACAAATATCCCTCACATGTATATGTATTCATGTATGTATGCAATATATGTATGAGCATATATATATGTATATATATATATATGTATATACATATATATATATATATATATATATATATATATATATATATATATATATATATATATATATATATATATATATATTATGCATATCTGTATACATAGATAGAGAGGGATGTAGGAATACATAGACAGATATAGATAGAATATGTACATACATATATATAATACACACATACATATACAGATATATGTAGATACATATACATACACGGATCTGACTGTCAACAGATATGTCAGTATATGGGTACCTCACACTCACCCAGTCCCACACCCTCTCTCACTCTCACCCCCTTGCTGTCACACTACCCCCCCTCTCCATATCTATAGCAATAAATGTACACCTCTACATATATGTAGATATGTATACAGACATATGTATATATATATATATATATATACATATATGTAGATATATAGATATAATATATTTATATATATGTATGTATATATATATATATATATATATATATATATATATATATATATATATATATATGTATATATATATACATATACATACTCCCCCCCCCTCCATATCTGTAGCAATAAATGTACACCTCTATATATATGTAGATATGTATACAGACATATGTATATATATATATATATATATATATATATATATATATATATATATATATATATATATATATATACATATATATATATATATATATATATACATATATATATATATATATATATATATATATATATATATATATATATATATATATATATATATATATATATATATATATATATATACATATATGTAGATATATAGATATAATATATTTATATATAGATATATATATAGATATATATAGATAGATACATCTCCATATATAAATACATATACATATATATATATATATATATATATATATATATATATATATATATACATATATCTATATATCTATATCTATATATACATATATATGTAGGGAGAGACAGAGAGAGTGGGAGAGAGAGATCTATACTGAGTGAGGCACATGTGTACAGATTTATTGCAACAGGTGCCTGATGACAAAGGCATGCAGTGAACACCAGTGTCAATACCGGAGTACCATACCCCATTACAAGTCACCTACACCAGTAACCACCACAGATGTGCTTGGCTGCCCACCACTGCATGTGCAGACTCCCCATCAGTATATATCACACATACCCCTGCTGAATGTTATGCAGATAGGTCACATGCCGTATGTGACACCCTGAGTCTCTGTAGTGTGTCAGTGTATGACATATGTTGGAGACACCTGATCCCCTCGGTGAGGTACTACTGTGGTCTCCCCAGCTGTTGTACATGCTGGGTGAAGCCCATACCACATGGGCCATTGCACTCAATCATGGGCATGATAAGGGAGGGGCATGGTGTAGAATGACCCCCTCTGGACTGGATGTGACACCTGTCATGCTAAGGTGTCCAAGGTAGAAAGTCTTCATAATCAAGTCGTCAATGTGGATGTGAAATGAGAGGTCACTAACGACCTGGATACCTATGTGTCTGTTCAACTTGTGTGTACCCAGTGGGTGACTGTCTATGTGATATGTTGTGTGTACGCTGATGTCCCCAAAGGTGATGACTATACAGTACATGCCAGTCAGTATTATGCCATGATTCTGGCAGCAGCTGTCCGTGACAGTGTGTCTTGCCTGTAGGATGTGTGTGTCAGTCGGTGTATCAACTATGGCACCTACTATGCAGTCAGTTGGTAACATTGTCATCCCCAACCCTCCCATGTTGGCTTCCACATCTGAGAAGTAAATGCCAAATGAGGCTTCCTAGGTCAGAGGCCTGTGGGATATGACTCCTGAGTGCCCCTGACTTTGACATGGATCCCGCAATACCAACTGTATGGATGCTGTAGTTTAACCAGTTTGCTACCCAGCATGTGACATATGTAGTAACATGTAACCCGATGAGCCTGTGTATGATGCCTGAGTGGGGTATTGTGCCGAAGGCCATACGCAAGTCCAGGTAGGCTGTATGTACTGCATGCCCATCAACAATGGCTGTAGTGACTGAGTGGATAAAGGCGGACATGTTCAAAAGGCAGCCACAGCCCTACAGAAAGCCAAACTGGGTGGGAGCAAGTGTCTGTATGTCCGCAATGTCACCGTATGTCATTTCCATAATGATCCCTTCCAGAGCTTCGCAGACCAGGCTGGTCAAGCTTATGTGTTGGTAGTTCCCCGGGTGTGTAGAGAACACGCCTACAACTGCTTAAAAGTGCCTTAGCCACTCTGACTGACAAGGCCTGTAGCCAGCTCAGAAGCAAAATAAAATCCCACTGTGAGTCCTGAACCCAGGATCTCGGAAACAGTAGTCTGCATGACCTACCAGTAAGCCATGACTGCAATACAAATAAAACCCGAGCTAGAACAAATACATCATACAATAGTAGGAAAGCATGTAGAGGGAATAACACATGTCTACCATACAAAGCATGTTATGTGCAGACACTGTCAACTGTAGGTGAGTTCTGCAATAGTACAGTGTAAACAGACACAGACATGTTAGCTGGCAGGTACGAGATATCAATATAACTATAGCAGCTTGCAAGCCACACACATACTAACAGAGGGATGACCTACAACACAGTTGGAAATATGAGAGAGACACTGACCTTTACACTCACAAAACAGTGTCCGCAGCATACCAGCATGGTCCCCGCCTATAATATGTGAAGGGGCAACGCCCATCTCAGATAATGTCATATAGCACTGTCCTGAATCCACAGTGAGACCTGCAATCAGTACCCAACTGGCGGCATGCATTCAGCAAATGCTGGCTAACAATTGGTGCAGAGGCCATCACATGGACATATAGAGATACCTATGAAAGCATCCTGACACACAATCCACACATGCAATACTGTCATTGCAGTCGGAGGGGGGAAGCAGTACAGGTGCAGCAAGCATTCACTCAGTTGGTATAAACAGAGCCATGGACCAGCAGCAGCAGCATCAGCATCAGAAGTTAAACACACACACACACACACACACACACACACACACACACACACACACAGACACCTGCAGGACCCCCAGAAGCCACCGTAAAGCAGCAGTGGTGCCAAATCCTAGGTAATGTAACTCTGAAACCTAGTGGTGTGAATAGTGGGAAGCTGCCATATATGTGTTAGTGGTCTGTGTCAGTATGTATATGAACATGTGGATAGGACAGGGGACATATGTCAACTATCACTGAAGGATGGATATACATTTGTATGTGAAGGCATGTCTGTGCACATATCAATGTCGGTCATACTGCAGCGTACAATGGTGGGTTAATAGCAATGCACATTTACCAGTCTGTCAGTGTGGGTAAACAGTTCCAAAACATAGCATGCTGACTCACATATGTATCATATGTATATGTATGTAAGTCTGTCACTATATGTATCTACGGATCTACCTGACTACATCGACAGTTCACAACACCGACAATGACTTCACCGACACCACATAATCGACAGTTCACAAACACGACACCTCATACACTCGACACAACATAACAACAAACAAAACAAATCCCCTGTCCAAAACCCACACACACAACACAAGCACACCAAAATCCTTGCAAACCAACACTAACCCTTACATACACAACTATCTACAACCCTAACTGAAACCCTAACCCTAAGGTCCGTCACTATCGCACACTCACCTAACCCGCGCCCTAACCCTAACTCACTTAACCCACCCCTAACCCAAAAAATATCACTATTGCACCCTTATCTAACCCGGGCCCTAACCCTAACTCACTTATCCCACCCCTATCCCTACAGACCGTCAACATCGCACACTTACCTTACTTGCACCCTTACCTAACCCGTGCCCTAACCCTAACTCACTTATCCCACCCCTATCCCTACAGACCATCAACATCACACACTTACCTTACTCGCACCCTAACGGCCGTCACTCCCGCATACTTACACATCCTTTCCCCATCTCAGTGTTCTCAGCGTCGGTGTTTTCCTCTGTCGGTCTTCTGACTTGTCGATCTTCTGAGTCGTTGTCGGTGTTGTGAACTGTCGATGTAGTCAGGTAGATCCGTATCTACACATGTATATGTATATATATATATATATATATATATATATATATATATATATATATATATATATATATATATATATATATATATATATATACATACATATATATATGACATGCATATTTGTATACAGAGATGGACAGGGATGTAGGCAGACATACTTAGATATGTATGGAATATGTACATCTAGACATATGTAAAACACACATGCATATACAGATATATGGGGATACATGTACCCACACGGATCTGACTATCAACACATATGTCAGCATATAAGTATCACACACTCACCTTGCCAGTCGTCGGGTCACCAGTGACATCTGCACATGAACATGTGTATCCCCCAAGAGACACACAGGTGCTACATATGGCTGTGTATGATAACAGCATATCTGAGTGTCATGTCTACTATGTGTGCCATATGCTGCTGTAATACCATTCTGTTAACCATTTCCTATTTACTTTCAGGAAATGTCGCAACACAGGAATCCAGCCTACTCTGCTGCGGAGGAGGAAGGACTACACCAGAGCTTGGTGTGGGATTACAACATCCTGTTCTCCTGCACCAATCAGAATCAGCAGGAGAGGGCAGCAATGTGGCATGACCTTGTCTGCCGGATAAATGAGATTGGCACGCACAATCGGACTTATGAGCAGGTACGTCATCACTGCAGTGATTTGATTAGAAATGTCTGCCAGCATGCCGCAGATATCCACAGGCAACAGGTCGCCACAGGAGGTGGGGTGGCCATACATCCCCCCCCTCACCAGACTGGAGGGATTGCTCCTCAGTGTCGTGGCTCCAGCCCAGGAACACCTGCAGCATCAAACATGCATTATGCTGGAGGCTGGAGCCACACAGCAGCACAATATGGAGCGTGCAGGTAATATACCATATGTATACTTCACTGTCTTGTACACGTGTTAGTAGATGCATGTGGATGGCTTGTTTGCGTTGTGTATCTGCCACCTCAGTGTGAATGTGTGCATGTGTGCTATAGGTATCATCAGCAACTGCCATTCCAACTGCAACTATTGTAGTATTGAACTGTGGTATACGCTGTATCAATGGCACAGGTGTGCCCACTGACAGTACTCCTTTCATGTCTGCAGGTCCCTCCAGTGTCACATCAGGGCAGTCCATCCAGGCTGGTGAGTGTGTATTAACAGTTTGTAAGATACTTTGGTTAGCGCTAGTCATACTACTGTCTTGCAGTTGTGCTGAGTATTCATAGTGTGTGATGTGCATGTGTGCATGTGTGCATGTCGTGGCGTGTGCCTGTGTGCATGTGTGCATGTGTGCACGTCTTGCCGTGTGCATGTGTGCATGTGTGCATGACTTGGTGTGTGCATGTGTGCATGTGTGCATGAGTGCATGTGTGCATGTGTGCACGTCCTGACATGTGCATGTGTGCATGTGTGCATGTGTGCACAGTCTGGAATGTGCATGTGTGCATGTGTGCATGTGTGCACATGTTGGCGTATGCATGTGTACACGTCATGGCGTGTGCATGTGTGCATGTGTGCATCACGGTTAACATTGGGTACAGATTGTAAACCATGGTTCCTGTCTTCCCCCCACAGGTTCTGTTGCTGCTCTGGTGTCCTGCAGCAGAGAACCTGAATCTGGTGCCCCTGGTATGGATGATAATGATACCTGTGTAATGGCACAGGAGGGTGTGTCAGGGGCAGTCACTGGTCAGCCAATTGACAGTACACAGCTGTCCACACCATCGATGCGCACAGTAGTCCTGCCAATACATCCCCTGTCACCAATGTCCCTAGGTTATGGACAGGTTGTAGCGGACATAGACCAGGGTGATGTGGTGGCTGTGGCAAATGCATCCCCACACAGCAGCCACGGGCATGGTCCCAAGGTGCTACCACAGAGACAGTTGCCCATGGGTCTTGGGGGAGTATCCGTGGACGTACAACCCCTGGCAGGCGTGCCCACAGAGGAATGTCTACCTCGGCTATGTTCCGGGCTGTCATGCAGGCACAGTCTCGTATGGAAAGGTACACCAGGCAGGGTCTGAGGGAGCTGAGAGCATGTCGCACTGCCATGACAGACGGTATGCGTGACATTGCGGATGCTATCCGCAATTTCACCAACGTCATAGACCGACATTGTGGGGACATATTACAACAGGTCCACAACGTCACGTCCATGAGCCAGGGCAATGGTGGACGGTTGCAGCGTCGACGTGGCCGCATGCCAGCAACCACTGCTGCTGGCAGTCGGCGCGGACGACAACAGGCACGTGGCTGCACACATAGTGCCAGCAGCAGCCCCAGCAATGCTGGGTCTGTGCTGTCATCAGACTGGCCCAGGAGACCACGTGCACGTGTCTCTGGACAGGCCCGACAGGGACACATGTCCAGTCAACATACCCCTGCTTCCGATGACAGTACCCAGTCAGGGTTGGTACCGGATACAGTCCGTAGCACCCCTGCCAGGCACAGGTACCGTGTCCGTGGACACAGACACTGATCTGTATGACCTGGCAGGTGCAGTCTGTGGCTGTCCACAACAACTAGTGTATGGCAGCCATGAGGTGGTACTGTGTGCATGCATACACACATGCAACTGTAACACAAGTAGTGCTACCGCACACATGCATACACCGCAGCAACACCAGCACACCCCCTACGTTTGTCCCTCACATACACACACACACATACATGTCAATTGGTGGTATCAGTGGCTGGCTCAGGCATGCCTACTCCACACCCTGTGCATGTGATGAAACTGTGCCGCCACCTGCAATCTCTAACATCAGTGCAGGTACAGGGTAACATGTTGCTGATGCACAGGGTGACCACATAGGATTGTAATGATGGTAATGTGTAGTACAGTACAGTGTGCTGATATGATTGTGTGTATATCCCAGCATGCCTGATGCAGTAACTGTATGACTGTCCTGGATCATTACATACACCCATTGCAGGTACCATAGTGTGACAGATGCACATCCTTGCATACTGCTGTGAGGTTTTCAAGTGATAGCCACATACATAGGTAGCACGGGGGGAGGGTATCTTGATAACTGTGTAGTACTACTGTCATTGCTATTACACTACATATGACTTACCGTGTCTGTTAACATGGACATATGCATTGTTCATTCCTGGGTACATGCTCAAAGTAACGGGATATTCCAGTGAAACCTGCTGGTATTGCTACGCCGTATATGTTGTGCAATGGTCCACCTCCAGCCATACATACTGTAGTGGTGTTTGCATGCATGTTTGCTTGACATTTCCTGGAACACTGCTATCACTTGCCAAGTAGGTGCACAGACCCTCTCTGGAGGCATGACGACATCTGCAGACTTCACTATCTGTGTGTTGCTGTCCCACCTGGCTGAACACACATGTCCGCCCTGGTTGCATAGACGGTGCCTGTGACACCTTGCATGAGCCGTACCTGGCTTGTGGCCACATGTGCAGTCATTGATGGCAGCGCTAGAACATTGGGTGGATGACACACACACATACCCACCTGCTGTATGTTGATCCCTACTGGCCCTGTCTGGGGGTAATCCCCACACCAGTCACAGTACCGTGGTAGCATGTGTGACGGTAACTTGGGTATCACCTCCGTGGTGCAGTAGTGGCAAATGTCGCTCATGTGGTGATGACACAGCTGCCACATGTGTGCAATCCACACTCTCCCCTGGCCATGGATGGAACACACATGTGTGGGATTCTAACACATAGCTGACCTGGGGACTGAGCAGTGTGAGGCCAGTGGTGTCATACCCTGTCTACTGTTATGACATACTACAGTGACGACAACAGTAACATTCTGGCATACACACGCACTGGCAGATGTCCACACACATGGACACACGGACCATACTTGGGGGACCCAGACTGCATTCCGCCTCGGCAGCACGCACATCCACAGATGGCACACAGACATACGATGAGATGAACAGAGCACATGCCACACATGGCACATACATCGTGTGTGCCAAACACCAACAGGCTGCAGGGATACATGACAGATGTGCTACAGCTGTGCCAGGCACCTCTCCTGGCTGTTGCAGTGTTGTGCCATGGAACAAGCTGCGAACGGTGGCTGTCACAGTGCTATGCACGTGGGCTGGTATTGTGCACTGGGGAAGACACAGTGAATGTTGGTGTCAGCTTGCATGTGTCACCCATGGTCCTTTCCGTGTTGCCAAGGCTGGTGTTACACACACGATGGCCTTTGATGCAGGGTCAACATTACATGGACACCTACACAGGTACTACATGTGATCGAACTCATACAGTCATGCTGCACAGCACCAGCAGAGTACAACACAGGTTGTATGCACTGGACACTGTCCTCAGCATGGTGGGCTGCACGTTGTGGCCACCATCCCCTACAGTGTGCTGCACTGCCTTCATGTGCATAGCCTGGCACCCACAACACTGCCATACACAGGGTACACACCTTTCCTACCCGACAACACTGGGAATATGACAGACTCCACATATGTCACCATATAGCTGTGCTGCATCCAGCAGACCATTGTGTATGAGCATTACTGTAGCAACAACACAGTACCTGACAGATACCTAACATGCAGTCACTGCATTGCGGTGGTAATACATCAAAACACACACACAACAGCCGGGGACATGCCTCACATGCTCAAACAACGCTTGTGGTGTATAGGCCACTGAGCAGTTGTGTAACCTCCACTGTTAGGATGTCACCATGTACATCTCACACAGTACATAGACATACCACATGCAGCCACTGCACAGAATGACTTGGCCATACTGTTATGCTGTGAGAATGGCATGTCTGCACCTGAGCCATGTGTCAGAAACATGGATACCATTTCCAGTCACAGTTATATATGTGTATGGGGCACACACATACATGCGGTGTGCATGTCCATTACTGGTCTGGACAATGTCATGCATTGATGTGTCCCTCAGCCATGCGTGCAGTCTGCGGGACACACACACACGTGAGATGTGTGTGTTATGGATACATAACAAACTGTGCTCCAACAGTGGTATGGGACACAGTAGCACAGTGCACTGTATGCATAAATGTCCTGTCTGCCCTGTTCATCTGTACATATGGGGTGGTGTTATCACCTGTGTCTCCTGGGGGAATATGCATCATGTGATGTATTGCCCTGGTTGCCAGTATGACATGATTACCCACACTTGCAATTACACACACCCTACTACCCCCACAGAGACACACACACTTGCAGGATACAAACCCATACCTGAGTACATCATGATAGACAGGGGTGTTGCATTAGCACAGCACACTATTCCAACTGCTGGTAAGTTCTAATACCTGTCCTCCACCTGTTGAGCGCTGGCATCGTCAGTGTTTGTACAGGGGAATGTGCATGATGTGGTGTGTTCCCATGTGTGACAAAACTGAACTGTCGTGTCATACGGATGTACACAAGTTCAAACGCCCCACATTAAAACACACGCACACACACACACACACTTGCTATCTGCTGGATTCTAACCCCTACTTAACTATGTTACGGCTCTTGACAGTGACACATTAGCGGAGCGCGCTGTACAGATTACTGCGACATGTACTGTCTTCCACTGTACTTGTAGTGTGCTGACATCATCACTGTTTGCAAAGGGGAATTTGCTTGCTGTAGTACCTTCCCCTACGTGACAAAATGCACTTTACTTTCACACAGAGTTTCCCATAGACAAACACCCCTCATTCAAACACACACACACTTGCCATTTGCTGGATTCAAACCCCTACTTAACTATGTTATGACTGCTGATAGTGACGCATTAGCTGAGCGCACTATATGGATTACTGCGACATGTACTGTCTTCCACTGTACTTGTAGTGTGCTGACATCATCACTGTTTGCAAAGGGGAATTTGCTTGCTGTAGTTCCTTCCCCTACGTGACAAAATGCACTTCACTTTCACACGGTGTTTCCCACAGACAAACACCCCTCATTCAAACACACACACACCTGCCATTTGCTGGATTCAAACCCCTACCTAACTATGTTATGACTCTTGGCAGTGACGCATTAGCTGAGCACGCTATCTGCATTACTGGAATATCTATCCTCTCCTGCTGTACTTCAAGGATGCTGACATCATCTCTGTGTACAGACTGCATTTTACAGCGATGGCAGTGTTGTAATGTTTCCCAAAACAAAAGGGACAATTCCCACACCCTTGTAATTGCACACACACTAATACCACACTTGCAGGATTCAAACCCCTACCTACCTAGATTATGACACTAGAGTGAAACGTATTAGCAGAGCATGCTATACAAATTACTGGGAGGTTCCCTTCCCTGTCCATACATATAGGGTGCTGACATAATTTGTGTTTACAGGGGGAATATGCGTGTTGTAGTAGTTCACAGCAGGGACAGTCCTCTCACACGTACAATTGCACATACCATACCAGTATCTGTTGCTCTGGCAGTGTTTGTGCTACGTTATTTCCATAGCGTCCCTTATCTCTATGAACAACTTGTGGGATTTCCTGTATTAACACAGACACATGCCAGATATGTGTGTTCATCTGCTGAACTGTGACATGGCCTATGTGTGTGAGCATGCCCAGTTCACAGTTGATATGGCTTCCTGTCTGACACGTCAAATGTATCTAAGTGTGTGAGCATGCCCAGTGTGGACTTTCCAGGAGTCTTCACCTGGAGATGCACACACTCCAAGCTGGCATCAGTATGGGGAACATCGATATCTATGCAGTGACAGGACCCTGGTTCAGGGATTCAGAGAGCACACCAGCACTACCAGGCTATACATCAGATCATGCTTATTGTGCCAAACACACAGACATAACCACAACAGGTGGGGGTGTTTCCACATTGATGCAGGATATCCACACATCCAGGTTATTGGCATTGCACAAAGTATCGCAGACCATCAATGTGCAAATGACAGTGGGCACAACTGCTATTCCGTTTACAGCATACTACTGACCACCTCCTCACAGTCAGGGATCACACTCGGCTTTCCTGGGACCATTGGGGCACATGTCGATGTCAGCCAATAACATTATATTATATTGTGTGACTTCAACTACCCAAACATTGACTGGGGGCACTACACAAGCCCCAGCACCTTAGCACACAGGTTCCTGGGGAATATGGACTGAACTGCTCTGGAACATGTAGTCACCACTCCCACAAGAGGGGACAACATACTACACCTGATCCTTACCAACATGGGGTCTCTATGTTCAACACCAGACGTATATCCCTCAAAGGTATGATCACACCATACATTAATGTCACTGGATGTGCACATCCACACACCACACCCAGGCCAGCAAACAACAGTGGGACACTTCTCAGAAGCAGACTTCTCACTTCTCAGGAACAAAGTGGAATCCTCCCAGGCCTCAGGTCCACTGGGACTTCAGTGCAAACTGCAGATACCTATATAAATACATTCCACGGACATCCACAGCTATGCATGGGTCATGCTATCCCAAACAACAACATGTCACACAGATCCGCAGCTGGGTGTCCTGTGTGCTGGACACCTGACATACATACACTGTACAACAGAAGGGGTAAGCTACTACATGATACAGAATATCCCATAATAGGGGAGGCAGCTGTGATCAGTACTTGCATTATATTACGGTCCCTCTTAAAACACCCCAAGGCCACCATTGACAGTCAACTTGCAAAGGACACCAATGACAATCTAACTCATTGGTCAGTCATGTTAGCAACCTGGGATGCAACTCCCAGAACTGTTCTGACCTGAATCTAAACAACAGGTAATACACTGAACACACAGACATTGCCAATAACCTGGCAGACTGGTACAGTGCAAACGTCTCCACCCCCTCTACCCCACATGAGCAAGTACCTATCCAGGCAGAGGGCTGGCTGCCAAACATCTGTGATGCTCAGGTGAAGGCTGCCCTCTACAAGCCAATGAGCACTGCTTCCATGGGACCAGATGGCATCCCAGGTTGCATCCTACATGAACTGCGACTGTATGTAATCCCCGAATAAAATGGCTGGACAATCCCAGCCTCACTATAGGATATGTGCCCACAGACTGGCATACAGCAACAGTGGTCCCACCCCACAAAGGTGCAGCCTCTACGTACCCTGAATACTATCACCCCATGAGCCTGGCTAGCTTAGTCTGCAAGGCTATGGAGAGGATCATCATGGAGCTCATACACAAAGACATTGGTGACCTGTAGACACTACATTCTACCCAGTTCAGCTTTGTCAAGGGCAGATCCTGGCCTTTGAACCTGCTTGACGTCTTCTAAACAGTCACCACAGCCATTGATGAGGTGAAGGTAGTGCACACAGCCTATCTGGACCTTGCAAAGGCATTTGACACAATACCCCACTCGGACATCATAGATATGCTATCCCACTGACATATATACCCCTATGTCACCAGATGAGTCTCAAAATGGATCAGGGACAGGACATACACAGTGAGTGTTGCAGGAGACATGTCACACTCATACATGGCAACATGTGGCATCCCGCACGGTTCTGTCGTGGGGTCAGTCTTGTTCGGTATATACTTTTCTGAGGTACAAGCATATGTGGGAGAATTATGGCTCACCAACTTTGCAGGTGACTGCAAACTGGCCTGTGATATGGCATATACACATCCCACCTACACCCCCAACACAACAGACTATGGTGACAAACCTCTCATAAGGCAACCTCACTCCTGTTAGGACTGCAATGGTATCCTTTAGGCACACTGTGCCAGTCGATACAACATCCCGCAATGCTGTATCCTTCATAAATGCATTTTATGGACATCTCCAGGGAGCCATGGATCATGCAGTCACAAATTAATCCATCACCCTCTCCACTGGGGGCAAGCATCCTGTCTGGCGGGCCTCAGCCATGAACAGATTGTATAACACATGAGGGATGCTGGTGCACATCAGGGCAGAATCACACAAAGGGTGGGCATCTCTGATCAACACTGGCAGACAGCTGCGGTCCCTCGTAACAACATCCAAGGACATCTTTGGGAGCAATCTCGCACAGGCCACTAACAATTACCACAAGGCCTTCTTCAGCTATGTTAGGATCCTGGCTGGGAAACCGCAGATATGCTCTGTGTTAGTTCACAACAACAAAGAATACACTGACACACAGATATTGGCATCATTCTGGCTGACAGGTTCAGTGCAGATGTCACACCTCCCTCAACCCCACAGGATGACATACGTATCACAGCTGACTGTAATCTCCCTGTCATCTCAGATGTCCATGTATGAGCAGCCCTCAGCACAGCTGTGAACACAGCATCAATGGTACCTGTCGCTATCCCAGGCTGGGTGGTACGTGAACCCCAGGTGGGGCATAACCCGCACACACCAATGCTATTTCACCTTAGCCTTACTGCAGGATAAGTGCCTGAACACTGGTGTACAACAATGGCAGTGCCACTCCACAACGGAGGTACCTCTACAAACCCTGGGAAATACCACCCCATAAGCTTAACCAGCCTGGTCTACAAAGCTATGGGAATAAGCATTATGGAACTCATCAACAGAGACATTAGAGAACTACACACACTTGATCCCACACAGTTAGGCTTTGTATAGGGCTGGTCCTGCCTTTTGAACCTGGTTGATGTATCCAACACAGTCAGTAGAACCATTGATGAGGGCAGAGCAGTCCATACCACCTACATGGACTTAGCTAGGCCTTGGACATAATACCCCACTCGGGCATCTTAGCTAAGCTCAGCAGCTTACATGTAACCCATATGTCACTAGATGGGCTGCAAACTGGCTGATGGACAGGACACATAACATCATAATCACTGGTGCCATGTTGGACCCACACCCAGGCACAGGTGGTGTCCCACACACCTCTGTCCTGGGACACCTCTTGTTCAGCATTTATGTCTCAGATGCTGAAGCAAACGCGGGAGGGTTGTGGCAGACAATGTTCCCACAGGACTGCAATCTGTGCACCATAGTCATTATACCAGCTGACACACACTTCATACAGACTGGGCTCATGGAAACGGACAACTGATGCAAGGGTCATGACCGTATGGGTTCATAGAAGATGAAGCAAACGCGGGAGGGTTGTGGCAGATCATAAACTAATCTCGCTGGAGGTCCTCATCCCGCCCCCACCTGAAATAAAAAAGACCACAGTGAAAAACTTCTCAAAAGCCGACTTCACACTTCTAAAAACTAGTGTGGTCTCCTTTAAGGCCCCTGAGCCAGTGGTAAACATTACTCAAACCGCTGAATCACTTACAAATGCCTTCTACCAGCACCTACAGGACTGCATGGATCAGGCAATCCCAAACAAAACTAAGACTCTTTGTACCAAAGGCAAGCGTCCAGTCTGGTGGACCCCAGCCATAAACAAGCTCTACAACAAAAGGAGGAAGCTACTACAAGATAGAGCAAAATCCTTGAAAGGTAAGACACCTTTGATCATTATAAGTAAAATCTAAGAGCTCTCATAAAATCATCCAAGGCAAATTTTGAGAGAAAAATCGCCAAGGATTCAAAAGACAATCATAAGGCCTTCTTTAGCTATGTTAGAAACCTAGGAGGAAACTCCCAGATATGCTCAGAATTAGTTCAAAATGATGTGAAGATTACTGAACTTACACACATTGCCAACATACTGGCTGACAGGTTCAGTGCAAACCCCTCCCCAAAGGAGATATCTATACCAGAGGATTGTAGCCCCAAACATCTCCAACGCCCAGGTGAGAACTGCTCTCTCCAAAGCAAAAACACAGCATCCATGGGACCGGATGGTGTCCCCGGCTGTGTGCTCCATGAACTCAATGAGGAATTAAACCCGCAGTTAGGACAGCTGTTTAATCTTAGCCTCACCTCAGGATACGTGCCCAAGGAGTGGCGCACGGCGACTGTGGTCCCACTTCACAAGGCGGTGCCTCCACCGACCCTGGAAATTACCATCCCATTAGCTTGACAAGCCTTATCTGCAAAGCCATGGAGAGGATCATAATGGAACTCATAAATAAAGACATAGGGAACTTGCAGACTTTGGATCCAACCCAGTTTGGCTTTGTCAAAGGCAGATCATGCCTTTTAAACTTGGTTGACTTTTCGAGACAGTCACCAAGGCCATTGATGAGGAAAGGCAGTCCATACAGCCTACCTTGACCTGGCAAAGGCCTTCGACACAATACCCCACTCAGGTATCATCAAAAACTCATCAGCTTGAATGTAAACCCATACATCACAAGATGGGTTGCAAACTGGCTAAGTGACAGAACCCACAGGGTCAGAGTTGCTGGAGCCATGTCAGACTCAAAGCCTGTCACAAGTGGTGTCCCACAGGGCTCAGTCCTGGGTCCACTCTTGTTCGGCATCTACTTTTCTGAAGTACAAGCAAACACAGGAGGGTTATGGCTGACAAAGTTTGCAGATGACTGCAAACTGGGCGCCATAGTCGAAAACACATCTGACACAGATATCCTTCAGAAGGGCCTCACAGAAACGGATAACTGGTGCCAGAGCCATGGCCTAAAGTTAAATGCCAAGAAATGCATAGTCATACCCTTCGGGAAAAACAAGGTTACCCCTAGCTACCATATAGGTGGCAATCCACTGAGCACAGAAGAAGTCATCAGGGATCTGGGGACCCAGGTTGACAGTAGCCTTTCGTTTGACACTCATGTTGCTAAAGTAGTTAGGAAAACCTTCTACATTGCCCACCTGATCATGAAGGATTCACATCTAGATCAAGGAGGTCATCGCCCCCTGTACTCATCACTCATTAGACCTATGATTGAGTACAATGCCCCATTCGGAATGTATCTGACCAGACACCTGCAGCAGCTGGAAAGGCCCCAAAAGTTCCTCACCAAAAGGATAAAGGGTCTCAAAAATATGTCTTATGCTGCCCAACTGAAGAACTCCAGCTCTATTCAGTCTCATACCGCTTGCTCAGAGGTGACCTGTGCCTGACATATAAGGCCATGTCAAACCCTGATTTGATGAATATGCTTCACCTCAAAAAATCTAGATCCCTCAGAACCACAATGGTGGGAGACTTAAACCTTGACACGGTTATTAATAGAACATGCTGGAGGGACAGATTCATCACCCAGAGACTCCCTATGCTGTGGAACAAAATCCCGGTACATGTGAGGCAGAGCACCTCGCTGGCCTTGTTCAAGAGGAATCTTGACCAATGGATGGGGGATCGCAGATATACCCCAGGGATTACTTCAGTGTCACTGCTTGACAGAGGCACAGCAAAATAATAGGCATAGTTTTATTCAAACTAAAGGGGTGGCGAAAGCCAAATAACTATGGGCTAGGCTTATAAATGCCCTTGGGCAGATAGCCTAGTATGAACCTATGAACCTATGAACCTATAGGTTCAGAGGTTCATACTAGGCTATCTGCCCTAGGGCATTTATAAGCCTAGCCAGAGTGTGTGTGGCTTTCACCACCCCTTAGGATGAGAATACTATGCCCATTTCGGGTAGTGTATACTGTGCCTCTGTCTAGTAGTGACACAGAGATGACCCCCGGGGTAAACCTACGAACACCCATCCACTCGTCAAGACTTCTCTTGAATAGAGTTAGTGAGGGGCTCTGCCTAACATGGATTGGGAATCTGTTCCTGAGTGTAGGGAGCCTCTGGGTGATGAATCTGTCCCTCCAGCATGTCCTATTTATTTATGTGTTGGGGTTTAAGTCTCTTGCTCTCGTGGCTCTGATGGATTTGGATCATTTGAGATGGAGCATGTCCATTAATTCTGGATTGGACATGGCCTTGGCCGTTAGGCACATGTCACCTCTGAGTAGGCGGTATGCGACTGCATAGAGCTGGAGCTTTTTCAGTCGGGCAGCATATGACATATGTAAAAGACCCTTTATCCTCTTGGTGAGGGACTTTTGGGGTCTTTCTGACTGCTGCAGGTGTCGGGTAAGATATATCCCAGATGGGGCATTATACTCAATCATTGGCCTAATAAGAGATGAGTACAGGGAAAAAGGCAACCTCCTTCTATCCGGAATTGAACCAGCGACCTGAGGATGACCTGGGCATGCACTACAGTCCTCTGCTCTACCAGCTGGGCTACTGCCAGTACATGTATAGTCATCCCCTTTGGGGAAAACAAGGTGCCCACTACCTATCACATAGACAGTTATGCACTGAGTACAGACATCATAATCAGACACCTGGATACTCATGTCAACAGCAACCTGTCATTTGACACCCACATTGCCATACTGGTTATACAGACTGTCTACCTTGGAAACCTTGTCATGACAGAATGACATCCAGATCACATGGGGTCATTGTACCCCTATACTCCTCCCTTAACACACCCATGATTGGGTACAATGCCCCACTTGGTATGTACCTCAGCCAGCACCTGCAGCCGCTGGAGTAACCACTACAGTACCTCACCAAGAGGCTCACGTGTCTCCAACACATGTCTTATTCTGACAGACTAAATATGCACCAGCTCTATTCAGTAGCATGCCGCATGCTCAGAGGTGTTCTGTGCCTGACATACACAGACATGTCTGAGCAGAATGTGAGGTACATGCTCCACCTGGGTAGATCCACATCTGTCAGAAACACAAAAGCCACACACTTATAGCTACGCACAGGTATGGATACAACTTGCTGGAGGGATGGAGTCATAACGCAGAGGCTTCCCATGCTGTGCAACAGAGTCCGAAGGCATGTTATGTGAGGACCCTCACTGACACTCTTCAAGGAAAACATTGCTGGGTGAATGGGAGATCGTAGGTTTACCCCAGCGGTCAACTCTGTGTCACTACTAGGCAGAGGCACAGTATTGTATATGTATTCTGTACCACTACACGGGGTGGAGAAAGCCAGATCACTATGACTAGCCTTACATATGCCCCAGGCCAATTAGCATAGTACTTAGCTGTGAAACTGTAGACTGTGGATGGGGTATCGTAGATTTGTCCCAGGGATTACTCACATGTCAATGTTAGCCAGAGGCACAGTGAAGTAGACCTTACAAAGGGCACAGTATACTGACAGCAAGGGGTGGCGTGAGCCACACAGACTCAGCCTAGGCTTATCATCCCAACAGGGCAGCTATCTTAGTATGAACCTGTGAACCTTTATGTTGGGATCTGTGGTCCACCACATTTGTGTTTGTGTATGGACCTCATCTACGTTTCACATGTACAGTTCATTGTTGGACATCAGGTTGTGTTCTTGCTGGAGACATACTTTGTGTGTGACCCGAACAGGCATTATGCTGTGCCTGCAGGTTTGCCATGGGATAGTTTGCATACGATTGTCAACATCCTCTTTGCATGCCCAAGCTTTGGTGCCATATAGTGTACTAGTTCAGTACTTTCACAGAGAAGTGGTAGTATTAAGGTGTTCTTCTGGCCCTTCACCTAGGTTTCTGTTGCAGGTCAGATATTACCATTCTCCGTGCTGGGGAGTGTTTGGTCTGCATGCCTCTTTGTTAGTCTGCATGGATGTTTGTGTTTCCAGACTTGCCTATTGAAGACACTGTGGGGGTGACAACAGCCTTTGCCAGTATCCACACAGCCAGGTGTGCTGTGTGTGTGCCAACCCTGGCAGGTGGTGCATTCTGTCTTGGACAGCATGTCCTCCAAGGCTGTGAGACATTTATTTCCTGTGACTTGCATAACTACTTATGCAAATTATTGTCCTGGGTCATATCTTCGTAGTGTGGCATTGTACTGGGTGCAGGTGTGCTGTTGTCGGGGATGTCATGTTTGCATATACTAGACAGGGTTACATGGCTTCACACATGGCAATCTTGCCTCGGGTGGTGCTGCAAGGCTGCCTATGTTGGATGCACATACTACACACCCTGTACATGTTGGACTATAGGTTGCGTCATGTTAGGCATCCCTGTTACTATATTAGTGTGACGGATAGGAGTATCATTCCCAGGGTTCCTACTGTGCCAGTGTATGTGCTATGCGTTGCCTCTTCGCCAAGGCCAGGGCATATTGGGCATGCCTCTTTCTGCCTACTGGGGCAGGCACCGGTTGTTCCTCCTCCTCCGAGTTACGCTCGTCCTGTGGTGGCCTTGGCAATGGTGGGGGGCTGCCTGGCCCACCCCTCTGCTGGCCCTGCTGCAGCTGTTTTCGCAGGATCATGTTATGTAGCATAGCACACACCATGACGATTTGGGTACATGTAGTTGGTGTGTACTGCAAGGCTCCACCAGATGTGTCCAGACACCGGAACCGTGACTTGAGCAACCCAAACACACGCTCTATTACATTTCTTGTTTGTGCGTGTGCCTCATTATGGTGTTCCTGTTCAGCTGTGTGTGCATTTCTGATGGGTGTCATCAGCCACGCCTCCAGTGCATAGCCAGCATCCCCCACTAAATGGCCATGTGAGATGTCCCCAGTGGCAAATGACTGGTACAACTGTGTCAGATGCCATATATGGGAGTCATGGTAGCTTCCAGGGCAGCCAGCACACACATTGGTAATTATGCCCTGGGCATCACACACGACCTGGCAGTTGATGGAGGGGAAGCCCTTGCGGTTGATGTAGGCCCTACCCCGCTCACCAGCTGGTGCCTTGATGCATATGTGCGTGCAGTCAATTGCACCCACTACCTCAGGGTATTCCGCTATTTGATGGAAGAGACGCATATTACTGGCCAATGCCTCACGGGAGTTGGGGAAGTATACGTGATCTCCGACATGTGCTGACATGGCATCCAGGAACTGGTGCAGTACCCTGGATGCTGATGCCTGTGAGATCCCCATCATATCACCAGTTGGTCTCTGGAAGGTACCTGTTGCTAGAATTCTTAGGTCAACACATACCTTTGTTTCAACTGGGATGGGTTCCCCTCTGTAAGTTCTGTGTGTGAGGCGTGGACTGCACAGCTCAACAATTTGCTGCAGAAGGTCTCTATAGCGCTCCACTATCTCCAGCTCATGTAACCCCTGATAGGTGACCCTGGGCCTATACACTCTTCTCCGTATCCTCACTGTGGGTTGTCTGGCATCATTTGCATTGTCACCACCCTCAGCAAGTCACCTATGTCTTCTTATGACAGCTATGGCAGCCCCTAGCATTTATTGTCTGAGT
>NC_056731.1:910359006-910409853 GCF_019279795.1 Protopterus annectens | reverse complement strand
AATGTGAGCATTACATGACTGATACTGAAATGTAGTGCTACATAGCACTGGATTCAAACCCAGGACTGTGTGTGGCAAAATGTACTGTGTGCAAAGAATTTAACAGACTGAGCTACTGAGTCACTGTTCACTACAGGGTGAATAATACTTGCCTGGAGATCACCTGGAAACATACTATGAATTGAGCAATGCAAGTTACAGGACATTCCTCTAGCATTCTAGTACTGTTACATTGTTAGACTAGACTGCAGTGACAGTAGAACAAGCATGGAATATAACCATACTGCATACATTACTATAGCTTTATTTCACTTTCAACAATGCTGGTGAACACATATTATTGTTATTGGTTTGAAATATCTGCAATGTCCACACATAATAACTGGCCATGGAGTGGGCTACCTCACCCATATACCTTTATTACCTGATGTTTGTGGAAGACAGAGCATTACGTGACCAATAATGGCCTAGAGACAGTCTTGAGCAGTGCTATGAGTTAAGCAATACAGTTTGCAGTCATTAAATTTGCATTCTAAAGCTATTACAGTGTTATACTTGACTGCAGCAACCTTACCTTACAGACTCAGTGCATGCAACTCTATTGTAATAGTTATGACAAGACAATCCTAATGTACACCATTTTCCTTTCTGTTATTGGCATTGTTTCTTGTTTTTATTGAACTACAGTTATTATTCATTTATTGCACTACAGCTCTAATTCCACATTTATTGCATGACAGACTTTATTGTACATACTTTATTGCAGTTAATGCTTCACTCTTTCATGCCTGTTGTAGAACAGTTTGCATAATGCATGCATACTCACGACACTCATGGTGCAACCTGGCCAGGTGCCTGGCATGGGACTTGACATTACGAGCCCTCTCAGCTGCAGCTATTGGGAGAGAAGCATACCATAATGCCTACCAGTTTTTCAGACATTCAGCTTGCATTTTAGTAAGACAGCAGAAACCATATTTACATACTTGTGGGCCATTCCCTGCTCTCACCTACCCAGGTGTCCAAGGTTGCCCTCTTTCCCCTTTTCAGGTCATCATGGTAGTGATGACACTGGTCACCTGTGCGGGGGATACCAGTAACACTGGTGAGTTCTCTGGCCAACCAATCCCAGGCCTCCACCTTACACTCCGAGTCCTGTATACCACCTTGCAGCTGCCTATCATCATGTTTCTTTACAAGGATCCCAACCATGACTCTGGACTCCTGAATGTCCCACTGCTCTGCCCAAAAGCACATACCTTTTCCAATACCACCAGCCATACTAACAGTTGATTGAACTCCAATGGATTCTGATGAATTCCCACCTATTGTGCATAATATAGGCTGCTTTTCCACCCTTACACATCATTGAGGAATATTCAAAAAAACTGCAGCATCGCTTAACAGCTCGCAAACCAGCTAAGCAGAGCTGAGCAGCATGAAAACTTGCTGAACTGTGGTTTTAATGAAGCTTAGCACCAAGCAAACATTAGCAGCCATTAACAGGTTTATGTGGTGCTTAGCATGCTTGAACAGAGTTCAGCAGGGCTCAGCAAAGCATAGCAGAGCACAGCAGTGCCATATTTTACAATGTTATTATTAAATTATAGAAAAATGCTGCAGCATATTGCAGACATGTCAAACACAAAAGGAACACCCACCGGGGCTGTAACAACGTAAAATTGAATCTGACACCACCAAGCACAGTTCAATTTCCACTGTAAAGCAACGTTGAAGACTGAAACAAAGTATCATCCACGATTGTAAATAATATTAATTTATTGAAACAAAGTTACTAATCCACGATTAATTAATATTATTTACAATCGTGGATAACACTTTGTTTCAGTCTTCAACGTTGCTTTACAGTGGAAATTGAACTGTGCTTGGTGGTGTCATATTCAATTTTATATTGCAGACATGTTCTGCCTGCTATGGAATCAAACCCATGACCTACTACACATAGAGCTGTAACACTAACCATTTAGCTATTTGGATATTATGAAAACTGGTATACCTTCACATATACTACTGAGCTACCTGTTACCTTTACTGGGCACTGTGCTGCACTATGGAAGCATGCATAAACACCTGCAAACAAAACTTTAAATAAATAATTAAATAAATCCAGTTTCTATTTTGAGATGTCTAGCAGGTGTTGGCTATGTATGTATGAGCTGTGCTCTGCTTTGCTGCATTCTGTGCTGTGCAAATGGCAATTAACAAAAAGTTGAAAAATACAAATAGATGTAATTATGGTTATTGATTACATCTGGTTCTTATTTTTAGATGTCTGGCAGGTGTCATCTGTCTATGTGTGAGCACAGCTTGGTATTGCTGTGCTCTGCACTGTGCCATGCAAACATGCAATAAAGAAAATATTAAAACAAATACAATACAAGGGAAACATAACACATCATTGATATGACATATTACACATAGGTTCATAGGTTCATAGGTTCATACTAGGCTATCTGCCCAAGGGCATTTATAAGCCTAGCCCATATAGTTGTGGCGCCACCCCTTTAGTTTGAATAAAAACTATGCCTATCATTTTGCTGTGCCTCTGTCAAGCAGTGACACTGAAGTAATCCCTGGGTATATCTCATCTCTCCCATCCATTGGTCAAGATTCCTCTTGAACAAGGCCAGAGGTGCTCTGCCTCACATGTACCGGGATTTTGTTCCACAGCATAGGAGTCTCTGGGTGATGAATCTGTCCCTCCAGCATGTTCTATTTATAACCGTGTCAAGGTTTAAGTCTCCCGCCCTTGTGGTTCTGAGGGATCTAGATTTTTTGAGGTGAAGCATATTCATCAAATCTGGGTTTGACATGGCCTTATATGTCAGGCACAGGTCACCTCTGAGCAAGCGGTATGAGACTGAATAGAGCTGGAGTTCTTTCAGTCAGGCAGCATAAGACATATTTTTGAGACCCTTTATCCTTTTGGTGAGGAACTTTTGGGGCTTTTCAAGCTGCAGCAGGTGTCTGGTCAGATACATTCGAACGGGCATTGTACTCAATCATAGGTCTAATGAGCGATGAGTACAGGGGACGATGACCTCCTTGATCTAGATGTGAATCCCTTCATGATCAGGTGGGCGATATAGAAGGTTTTCCTAACTACTTTAGCAACATGAGTGTCAAACGAAAGGCTACTGTCAACCTTGGTCCCCAGATCCCTGATGACTTTTTCTGTGCTCAGTGGATTGCCACCTATATGGTAGCTAGGTAACCTTGTTTTTCCGAAGGGTATGACTATGCATTTTGGCGTTTAACTTCAGGCCATGGCTCTGGCACCAGTTATTCGTTTCTGTGAGGCCCTTCTGGAGGATATCTGTGTCAGATGTGTTTTCGACTATGGCGCCAGTTTGCAGTCATCTGCAAACTTTGTCAGCTATAACCTCCTGTGTTTGCTTGTACTTCAGAAAAGTAGATGCCAAACACGAGTGGACCAGGACTGAGCCCTGTGGGACACC
This sequence comes from Protopterus annectens, assembly GCF_019279795.1. Taxonomy (NCBI): domain Eukaryota; kingdom Metazoa; phylum Chordata; order Ceratodontiformes; family Protopteridae; genus Protopterus; species Protopterus annectens. The sequence goes on along the minus strand of NC_056731.1, from coordinate 910,406,374 downwards.
ACTTGTGACAGGCTTTGAGTCTGACATGGCTCCAGCAACTCTGACCCTGTGGGTTCTGTCACTTAGCCAGTTTGCAACCCATCTTGTGATGTATGGGTTTACATTCAAGCTGATGAGTTTTTCGATGATACCTGAATGGTGTATTGTGTCAAGGCCTTTGCCAGGTCGAGGTAGGCTGTATGGACTGCCTTTCCCTCATCAATGGCCTTGGTGACTGTCTCAAAAAGTCAACCAAGTTTAAGAGGCAGGATCTGCCTTTGACAAAGCCAAACTGGGTTGGATCCAAAGTCTGCAAGTTCCCTATGTCTTTATTTATGAGTTCCATTATGATCCTCTCCATGACTTTGCAGATAAGGCTTGTCAAGCTTAAGGCGGTAATTTCCAGGGTCTGTGGAGGCACCGCCCTTATGAAGTGGGACCACAGTCGCCAAGGCCACACCTTGGGTAATGATCCTGAGGTGAGGCTAAGATTAAACAGCTGTCCTAACTGTGGGTTTAATTCCTCATTGAGTTCATGAAGCACACAGCCGGGGACACCATCCGGTCCCAAGGATGCTGTGTTTTTTGCCTTAGTGAGGGCAGTTCTCACCTGGGCGTTGGAGATGTTTGGGGGGCTACAATCCTCTGGAATAGATATCTCTCCTTTTGGGGGGGGAGAACTTTGCACTGAACCTGTCAGCCAGTATGTTGGCAATGTGTGTAGGTTCAGTAATTTTCACATCATTTTGAACTGATTTAACACACTTCACAACATTAGTACAGTGGTGGGGACCATTGCAAGGAGCTTCCGACTCATCTGCAGCCACAGTTAGCTGCTATACCTCTCCCTATACTGATTCAATATCCATGTTCCTCGGCTATCTTTCAGCAATGCACCATCATTAATATGCATGGCGAGCTGCTGAGGTGAACCATGGCTGTGTACATGGATACATTTTGTGTAGGCTCTACACTGTGCTACACAGGTTTTATTAAATTCTGGGGAGAGTCTACAAGGATGCCTTTTAGCTTATTAGATCACTCTGCCTAGCTAATTTGCATAAGATTCACCTGCTTATGTGGAAATTTGCATTGCACAGAAGTTTCCCTGTTTGCATGTGTGTGTGTGCATTGCTAAGTGGCATTTACTGAATCTAAAGCTGTTCATGATCATGTACACATTAAGCCTTGATGCATACATGGAAAAAAATGTGTAGGCTCCTTATATGAGAAAGAATTAGAACAAGATGATAAAAAAGTAATAGTGATATTATTGGAAAATCACATTGATATGAAGGAATTTTATGAAAATTGGACAACCTGTTGGATTAGTTTTAAGGAAAAATATAAAACTTGTTTTTAGAATGTATTGAAAACAAGAGAAAGAAAGAAAAGAATATATATATATATATATATATATATATATATATATATATATATATATATAAGAATTTAAGGCAATATATATTTTAAGATATATTAGAAAAGAGATTGCTTTTATGAAAAAGAAAGAGAAATATATGAAAAGAACCATGTAAAAATCAATAAGTTGTCATACAAACAAAAATATTGCAAACAAGGAAAGAAGGAAGAAGTATTACCATACTAAAATAAATTAGCAAAACAAAAAAAAAGAATAATAAGGGAGTTAAAGGATAAAGAAGTAAGGCAAGTGAAAACACAAGAAGGTATAAGTGAAATTAATAAGGAGTATGTTATAAAACTATTTGTAAAAAAAGAAATAAATAATAAAAGGAAATATGAAATAGGTTAGTTAACTAAGACGATGATGAATATTTGGAAAGAAGATAAGTACTAATGACTTAAATGAAGTGTTGAGGATATAAATATGCATACAGCAACACGTATGGATGGTATTGAGTATCATATGTACAATAGAAGGGGAACATTGGCAAAAATTCAAATTCATAGAAGTTTTGAATGAATGCTTGGAAAGGGAATAAGTTATAAACAGATATGTATAGGAGTCATAAAGTTTATATGGAAACAAGGGGATAAGGATGATAAAAAGAATTGGAGACATTACTTTAAATAATACAGATTATAAGATTTTTGTGAAAATTATAACTTTTCTATTTTATTTATTAGTCTTTTAATTATATGAGCAAACAGTTTTTGGATGAAAAGGAAAATAAACTCAAGATTTATAATGGATCATTAAGGAGGTGGTGGATGATATTGTAACTAAAAAAGTTGATGCAAAAATTATGATAGAAGACTTAATTAAAGCATACGACAGAATTCAATATGAATCATTATGGGATATATTGGAAGCATAAAATATAGATAAGAAAATAATATATGAACTTAAATCAGTTTATGATAGACATTATGTGAAAATTTATGTTAGTGGATGGATGAGTGAGGGATTAAAAACTGAATCAGAAATAAGACAAGGGTGTCCAGCTAGTAGTATTGTTTTTTCATTGGTTATGAATGTAATAGTGAATAATATTAATAATATGGCAGATATTGTAGGATAGAAAATGTTAAATGAAGTTCAGTTGCCTTTAATGTACACTTATGCTGATGGTATTATTATAATTAGAAGTAATAAGGAACAGATGGAGAGTGTTATTAAAAAAATTAAATTGTTTGTTATTGGTTTATGTAAAAGAAAGAAAAAAGTAACGGATTTGGTTTAGTAGGAAGCATAAGATATATAAAAGTTAATATGGTGGTTATAGATGTTTTAGGTATTATGTTCAGTCGAAATCTATATAAAGAAGAGCAGTGGAAACATTTAATCAAATAAAAGACATTACATCTTTTTGGAAAACATTTCATTTTTCATATAGAAAGAAGGCTTATTTGATGAATACTATGATATTAGGAAATATTGCATATATGGCAGATATTTATATGATTCCAACAAAACATGAAAGGAATTGATGAATACATTATTTTCCTTTATGTGGGGTTCCAGACTGAATCCAGCTAAGTGAGGAGTTTTCAGGATGAAAGAAGAACAAGGGGGATTGGGTCTAATCAATTTAATTGTTTATGCTGCAGCATTGAAATGTTATATAAAATAAAAAAAGTTTGATAGCTGTTATTATTAAAGTATAAGTATCAGGCTTTTTGGGAAAAATGGAGACAGGTAAAAGATTTCAAGAAGATATAAATGAAGAGATAAAAGAATATCAAAATAAAATTATAATATAGAAATTAAAAATGAATAGGATTGAGAAAGATTGAAAAGAATGGTATCAGAATATTATGAAAGCTTTTTATTTTATAGATCAATGGAAAGATTTAGAAACTGGGAAAAAGAATGCAATAAAGATGAGATTTAAATGGTATGAAAAGATTCATGAATATAATGATTTTCTTTGGAGATTGTCTAGAAGAAAGTTACAGATTAAGGCAAATATGCCTTACAAAAGAAAAATAGACTATGGGGGGGATTCACGAAGCCTCCGTGTAAGGCTTACACGGAGGCTGCAGTGTAACTGAGTGATGTCAGCATGCTCTGCATATTCATGAGAGCATGCTGATACACTCCAAAGCCTTACACGGACCGTGTAAGGAGGAAGGGGGCGTGTCAATACTGTGAGGCATGTAAAGGGACACGCCCACAGAGGAGCAGCCCATCCAAATGTACACACCCACGAGCTTGCCCAAGTAAATGTCAACAAACACAATAGAACACATGTCCCCACAGACAATAAACATATAAGCATAAAACTGAGCTTTTAATATTTTTTTTAATTATAAACAACGTTTGCCCTCAAGTGCGCTCGTTTGCGCGGGTGTGCCCTTCGCTTAACCACAGTTAGCAGCCTGTGAAGAAGCTCATAAGCTCAGAATATGCAAAACAAGGCAAGATGAAATAGCGTAGTGGTAGGCATGTCGTCTCATGAGTAGGCAAGCAGGGTTCGAATCCCAGCCCCACCAAAATTAATTTTTTCATAAATAGGCATGAAATAAACCCCTGACACACATGTACAGATATATAATGATATTTTTATGTAAAATATCACGAAATGGGCTATCCACATAACAGAAATATGAGACAATTAAATAAAATGAATGCAGATGTGCTAAGAGTTGAGCTATGCTCCAACAAGCTGAGTATGTGTGCTTATAGGTGAGCGGTGGGTCACCATGTAAAAACAAACTGCCCGTAGCTGAGCTCTGCTATGCCAAAGTACAACCGTGTGCCAGTAGCTTATCTGAGCACAATATGCGTGCACAAAGGTAAATAATGCTGCAAGTAGGTCACCCCGTATGCGCGATGCGCACCTCCGCGCAAACACGCTAACCGGTGGGCACCGTAGAGCAAGCTGGATTAAAACTGCCTTTACTCAGAGACATCCACTAGCCTGTCTAGACAGGCATGAGCAAAACAAAAAGCTAAGCTGAGACTTGAACCCAGGATACCATACACCATAGTCGAAGTACAGAAGCACTAGGCCATGACATTTGTACTGGGAAATGCAGAAATAACATCTATATAGGAATGAATGCAAAGGGAAGCATGACAAAGCAGGTTTTGTGAAGCTGATACATTTCCAAACCGGCCAATCACACATAAGTGCGGGAAAAACGGCATATATAAGCACCATAGGCGGGAATACACAGCATAACTGATTGTGGAAGGTACCTGCAGTCAGAATGTCAGGAGTAGGGGAGGGCAGTTGCTTCCGAGCACAGCAGTGGGGCATTGAGGAGTCCAGATACATGGTCTGGCTCCTTGTCCATGATCACGAGGCCCAACTCATGCAGGGCCAGGTCTCGTGGGGAGCGTATCATGCAGAGGCATGGGACCAGTTGGCTCGTGACCTCACCAGTGCCACTGGAATTCCTCGGACTGGTGAGCAGGTCCGTCATCATCATGCAGACCTGAAGCGACGTAAACAGGACCTACTGACCCGGTGGACCCAGGAGGCCCGTCAAATGACCAACGCCCCACTACTGAGTAAGTAACATTAAATCATTTATTAAGAAAGAAAAATAGCTGATAATATGTAGATGTGTTTACCAATAGCAGTACGTTTATTTTACAGCTGCAGGTGTACGGACCATGAATCGCAGAGCCCATGCTGCTAGGCTCCTGCGATTGCGCCACCAGGCAGGTTAGTGGACCTCTCCTTCTAACTGTATAAAATAAATTGCCTGTCAGCTTGTAAAACTGTGCAGTGTACTGAGTTGCCATACTGAAATGCAAATAACAGTGAAAGAGAGAATCTGCTAGATGCACATAACCTGCAGTAGCCAGTGTATTACAGACAGAGAAGATCATTTAAAGTTAAGTGAGACTAATATTCCCCCCGTTTAAGCTGTGAAGCCAAGCAGAAGTGAGACTGTTGGAAAGGATAGTTGTAATTATGTAAAACACACCAAGAAAGCATAGAATCCTGTGCCAGTCTTAATTGTAACTATAAATAAGTGAGGGTGTGTGAAAGAGGCATGTCTCCAGCACAAAGCTTGAATTAACTCCTGAATAAAGCATTCTACAGTCAGTAGAGCATGAAAGAAGTGAGAGAGGCACAGAAAATATAACTCGGTCAGAAAGATGTGTGTCCCACAGGTTGGATATGTATCTGTACCTAAGAATTATGCACATAAGACTAGTTTGTATGCAATAACAAACATTCACAGTTGCCCAGAGCCATAGAAATGAAATGTAGCAGGATGCTGTAACTGAACAGAGGCAGATCTGAATATGTAGAAATAGAAATGCAATGATATGAATGTAGCAGTAACTGTCCCCTCACCAACATGCATATGTTTGCAGATAGGAAAGTGTAGCTAGACCTGTAGTGTGCATATATCTGCAGCTATTATTAAATCACAGCTATGTAAATGTAATTGCAGTTGTTAATGTAATATTTCTCTACCACACCCTAAATCCACCAATAATCCATCACGCATGAAATGGGTATGTGTACTTGCAATTAATTTCCATGGACATGTGTCCTGTTGACAATTGTCCTGTTGGTTCTTAAATATTTGCATGATTGACGATGCATGTGCCCTGTTCATACATCCGAACCTGATGGCCTGTTGCCATCAATCAACCCTGCATGCTGTGTGAATGTGTACTGTTGTTGAAATAATGCATGTGTTATGCCTGCTGTTTACTGTTCCGAATATGGGTGTTTGGTTAATGGGAATACCAATGCATGCTGTTACAACTAATTCTGCATGGTACTGTCTGCCACTAATACACACCATTCTAAATTATTATCAAACACAGAACGACAGGGAAGGCGGGTCCCAGCGGACCCACCTCTCCCACCTCAGCTGGCGACTGCACCTGGCACTAGTGCCCAGGCCGGACCCTCCTCCAGTGGCCCTGTGCCACCTGCGGGTGGAAGCGCTGCAGGGGATGGGGCTCGTCCCCCCTCTGCAAGCGTGGCCGGAGGAGACCGTCCACTCACCCTCCGTGGTGTCCGGACTGTGGTGCGTAGGGAGATCAGGCACTCTGTGCTTGATCCCCTACGTCAGCTCGAGGCGCGGGTGGCACAACAGGCGGGCTTGCCCGCTGCCCCACCTACACAGCCCCCAGCACAGCCCCGTCCTGGGCGGTGAAGGCACAGTGGCAACTGCCTATGGGTGGGGATTTCAGTTCCACTGTTGCCATCTGTGGGCTCATGGGCTCTGGAGGTCCCAACATCCGTCCCCGTCAAATGTGTAACCCCCCCACATGTGTCATGCACCAGCCCTGTATGCGTCTTGTGTGTCTTGTCTGTGAACCTCCCCAACCTACCTCCCTAACTATACCTACTACCTGTACCTGACATACCACTCTTCCCGCAAAAAAAAATATGCCCCATACATAGCTGCCCATTTTGCAAACATGTCTGCTGGACATGTAAAGTTGAAATTACGATTGGCTATAAAACACATGTCGTTGTCCTCACCCCTCTCTCAGGGGTGGAATGTTTCAAATTCTACACCAAATTACATATGTATGTACAGCTGTTGCTGACAAAGAAATGGGCAGCTATGGGCCTTTCCTATACCCTTCCTGCAACTCCCGAGCTTGTTCTCCTACTGTTCTACCCTCTTAGTGACCCATTTTTCACCACTTTCCTGTCTCCCCATTTTCATTTCTTTAAAAGAAATTAGCATGGGTGTGCGCATAAGTAAGCACTGTTAAGCAGCAGCGCTAACCTGCTTACAACTGCTTAAAAGTGCCTTAGTCACTCTGAGTGACAAGGCCTGTAGTCTGCTCAGGAGAAAAATAAAATCCCACTGTCAGTCCCGAACCCAGGACCTTGGAAACACAAGTCTGCATGACTTACCACTAAGCCATGACTGCTATACAAAAACACTGAGCTAATATAAATATATCATTCAATAGTAAGGATTAATGTAAAGTGAATTTAAGATGTGTAGTACACAAAGTATGTCATGAATATTTACTGAGAAATGTAGTGGATTCCTACAATAGTAGTGTGTGAACAGAAAGAGACAAGCTACTTGGTATCTGCTAGGTAATAATGTCACTGTAGCACCTTGCAAGCCACACACATACTCACAGCAGGATAATCTACAACACAGCCTGAACTCTGAGAGAGATACTAACCTTTACACTCACAGAACACTGTCCACAGCATACCAGCATGGTCCCCGCCCTTACAATCTGAAAGGCAAAGGCCTATCCCACCTACCTTATTATAGCACTGTCCTGCTAACAATTGGTGCAGAGGCCATCACATGGACATATACAGATACCTATAAAAGCATCCTGGACTCCCAGTACACACATGCAATACTTTCATTGCACTGTCTCCAGGGAGGGAGAGAGAGAGAGAGAGAGAGAGAGAGAGAGAGAGAGAGAGAAAATAAAAAAAGATACAGCAACCAAATAAACAAAATACCTCAAGCTGAGCTTGGACACAACCAACTTGAAGCTGTCAAGCCGGACAAGCAGCAGCAGGACATACAGGAACAGTAACGCAATCATCCCTGACAAACATAGGTAATGTAAAGTAAAACGTTAATAGTCTACATACCTGTGAAGACTCCATATATGTGTTTCTGGTCTAATTCCATATGTATAGGAAGATGTGCACAGGGTAGGGGATATATGGCAACTATCAGTGAAGGCTGTACATACATATGTATGTGAAGGCATCTATGTGCACATATCAATGTAGGTCGTACTGCAATGTGCAATGTAGGTTTCACAGCTATGTATGTTTACCAGTATGTTAGCGTGTGTATACAGTCCTTTAATTGAACATGCTCATAAAAATATCTATCACATGTACATGTATTTATGTATGTATGCAATATATGTATGTACATATATATATATATATATATATATATATATATATATATATATATATATATATATATATATATATATATATATATATATATATATATATATATATTATGCATATCTGTATACATAGATAGAGAGGGATGTAGGAATACATAGACAGATATAGATAGAATATGTACATACATATATATATATATATATATATATATATAATACACACATACATATACAGATATATGTAGATACATATACATACACGGATCTGACTGTCAACAGATATGTCAGTATATGGGTACCTCACACTCACCCAGTCCCACACCCTCTCTCACCCCCTTGCTGTCACACTCCCCCCCTCTCCATATCTATAGCAATAAATGTACACCTCTATATATATGTAGATATGTATACAGACATATGTATATATATATACATATATATATATATATATATATATATATATATACATATATATATATATACACATATATATATATATATATATATATATATATATATATATATATATATATATATATATATATATATATATATATATATATATATATATATATATATATATATATATATATATATATCTATATATCTATATATATATATATATATATATATATATATATCGATATATCTTTATCTATATATACATATATATGTAGGGAGAGACAGAGAGAGTGAGAGAGAGAGAGATCTATACTGAGTGAGGCACATGTGTACAGATGTATTGCAACAGGTGCCTGGTGACAAAGGCATGCAGTGAACACCAGTGTCAATACCGGAGTACCATACCCCATCCCAAGTCACCTACACCAGTAACCACCACAGATGTGCTTGGCTGCCCACCACTGCATGTGCAGACTCCCCATCAGTATATATCACACATACCCCTGCTGAATGTTATGCAGATAGGTCACATGCCGTATGTGACACCCTGAGTCTCTGTAGTGTGGCAGCATATGACATATGTTGGAGACACCTGATCCCCTTGGTGAGGTACTACTGTGGTCTCTCCAGCTGTTGTACGTGCTGGGTGAGGCCCATACCACATGGGCCATTGTACTCAATCATGGGCATGATAAGGGAGGAGCATGGTGTAGAATGACCCCCTCTGCTCTGGATGTGACACCTGTCATGCTAAGGTGGCCAAGGTAGAAAGTCTTCATAATCAAGTCGTCAATGTGGATGTGAAATGAGAGGTCACTATCGACCTGGATACCTATGTGTCTGTTCAACTTGTCTGTACCCAGTGGGTGACTGTCTATGTGATATGTTGTGTGTACGTTGATGTCCCCAAAGGTGATGACTATACAGTACATGCCAGTCAGTGTTAGGCCATGATTCTGGCAGCAGCTGTCCGTGACAGTGTGTCTCGCCTGTAGGATGTGTGTGTCAGTTGGTGTATCGACTATGGCACCTACTATGCAGTCAGTTGGTAACATTGTCATCCACAACCCTCCCATGTTGGCTTCCACATCTGAGAAGTAAATGCCAAATGAGGCTTCCTAGGTCAGAGGCCTGTGGGATATGACTCCTGAGTGCCCCTGACCTTGACATGGATCCCGCAATACCAACTGTATGGATGCTGTAGTTGAACCAGTTTGCTGCCCAGCATGTGACATATGTATTAACATGTCACCTGATGAGCCTGTGTATGATGCCTGAGTGGGGTATTGTGCTAAAGGCCTCACGCAAGTCCAGGTAGGCTGTATGTACTGCATTCCCATCAACAATGGCTGTAGTGACTGAGTGGATAAAGTCAGACATGTTCAAAAGGCAGCCTCAGCCCTACAGAAAGCCAAACTGTGTGGGAGCAAGTGTCTGTATGTCCGCAATGTCGCCGTATCTTAGTTCCATAATGATCCCTTCCAGAGCTTCGCAGACCAGGCTGGTCAAGCTTATGTGTTGGTAGTTCCCTGGGTGTGTAGAGAACACGCCTACAACTGCTTAAAAGTGCCTTAGCCACTCTGACTGACAAGGCCTGTAGCCAGCTCAGAAGCAAAATAAAATCCCACTGTGAGTCCCGAACCCAGGATCTTGGAAACAGTAGTCTGCATGACCTACCAGTAAGCCATGACTGCAATACAAACAAACCCGAGCTAGAACAAATACATCATACAATAGTAGGAAAGCATGTAGAGGGAATAAAACATGTCTACCATACAAAGCATGTTATGTGTAGACACTGTCAACTGTAGGTGAGTTCTGCAATAGTACAGTGTAAACAGAAACAGACATGTTAGCTGGCAGGTACGAGATATCAATATTACTATAGCAGCTTGCAAGCCACACACATACTAACAGAGGGATGACCTACAACACAGTTGGAAATATGAGAGAGATACTGACCTTTACACTCACAAAACAGTGTCCACAGCATACCAGCATGGTCCCCGCCCATAATATGTGAAGGGGCAACGCCCATTACAGATAACTTCATATAGCACTGTCCTGAATCCACAGTGAGAACTGCAATCAGTACCCAACTGGCTGCATGCATTCAGCAAATGCTGGCTAACAATTGGTGCAGAGGCCATCACATGGACATATACAGATACCTATGAAAGCATCCTGACACACAATCCACACATGCAATACTGTCATTGCAGTTGGAGAGGGGAAGCAGTACAGGTGCAGCAAGCATTCACTCAGTTGGTATATACACAGCCATGGACCAGCAGCAGCAGCATCAGCATCAGAAGCTGAACACACACACACACACACACACACACACACACACACACACACACACACACACACACACACACACACAGACACCTGCAGGACCCCCAGAAGCCACCGTAAAGCAGCAGTGGTGCCAAATCCTAGGTAATGTAACTCTGAAACCTAGTGGTGTGAATAGTGGGAAGCTGCCATATATGTGTTAGTGGTCTGTGTCAGTATGTATATGAACATGTGGATAGGACAGGGGACATATGTCAACTATCACTGAAGGATGGATATACATTTGTATGTGAAGGCATGTCTGTGCACATATCAATGTCGGTCATACTGCAGCGTACAATGGTGGGTTAATAGCAATGCACATTTACCAGTCTGTCAGTGTGGGTATACAGTTCCAAAACATAGCATGCTGACTCACATATGTATCATATGTATATGTATGTAAGTCTGTCACTATATGTATCTACACATGTATATGTATATATATATATATATATATATATATATATATATATATATATATATATATATATATATATATATATATATGACATGCATATTTGTATACAGAGATGGACAGGGATGTAGGCAGACATACACAGATATTTATGGAATATGTACATCTAGACATATGTAAAACACACATGCATATACAGATATGTGGGGATACATGTACCCACACGGATCTGACTATCAACACATATGTCAGCATATAAGTATCACACACTCACCCTGCCAGTCGTCGGGTCACCAGTGACATCTGCACATGTACATGTGTATCCCCCAAGAGACACACAGGTGCTACATATGGCTGTGTATGATAACAGCATATCTGAGTATCATGTCTACTATGTGTGCCATATGCTGCTGTAATACCGTTCTGTTAACCATTTCCTATTTACTTTCAGGAAATGTCGCGACACAGGAATCCAGCCTACTCTGCTGCGGAAGACGAAGAACTACACCAGAGCTTGGTGCGGGATTACAACATCCTGTTCTCCCGCACCAGCCAGAATCAGCAGGAGAGGGCAGCAATGTGGCATGACCTTGTCTGCCGGATAAATGAGATTGGCACGCACAATCGGACTTATGAGCAGGTACGTCATCACTGCAGTGATTTGATCCGAAATGTCCGCCAGCGTGCCGCAGATATCCACAGGCAACAGGTCGCCACAGGAGGTGGGGTGGCCATACATCCCCCCCTCACCAGACTGGAGGGATTGCTCCTCAGTGTCGTGGCTCCAGCCCAGGAACACCTGCAGCATCAAACATGCATTATGCTGGAGGCTGGAGCCACACAGCAGCACGATATGGAGCGTGCAGGTAATATACCATATGTATACTTCACTGTCTTGTACACTGTTAGTAGATGCATGTGGATGGCGTGTTTGCGTTGTGTATCTGCCACCTCAGTGTGAATGTGTGCATGTGTGCTATAGGTATTATCAGCAACTGCCATTCCAACTGCAACTATTGTAGTATTGAACTGTGGTATACGCTGTATCAATGGCACAGGTGTGCCCACTGACAGTACTCCTTTCATGTCTGCAGGTCCCTCCGGTGTCACATCAGGGCAGCCCATCCAGGCTGGTGAGTGTGTATTAACAGTTTGTAAGATACTTTGGTTAGCGCTAGTCATACTACTGTCTTGCAGTTGTGCTGAGTATTCATAGTGTGTGATGTGCATGTGTGCATGTGTGCATGTGTGCACGTCGTGGCGTGTGCCTGTGTGCATGTGTGCATGTGTGCACGTCTTGGTGTGTGCATGTGTGCATGACTTGGCGTGTGCATGTGTGCATGTGTGCATGAGTGCATGTGTGCACGTCCTGACGTGTGCATGTGTGCATGTGTGCACGTCCTGGCATGTGCATGTGTGCATGTGTGCATGTGTGCACGTCTTGGCGTGTGCATGTGTGCACGTCATGGCATGTGCATGTGTGCATGTGTGCATCACGGTTAACATTGGGTACAGATTGTAAACCATGGTTCCTGTCTTCCCCCCACAGGTTCTGTTGCTGCTCTGGTGTCCTGCAGCAGAGAACCTGAATCTGGTGCCCCTGGTATGGATGATGATGACACCTGTGTAATGGCACAGGAGGGTGTGTCGGGGGTGGTCACTGGTCAGCCAATTGACAGTACACAGCTGTCCACACCATCGATGCGCACAGTAGTCCTGCCAATACATCCCCTGTCACCAATGTCCCTAGGTGATGGACAGGTTGTAGCGGGCATAGACCAGGGTGATGTGGTGGCTGTGGCAAATGCATCCCCACACAGCAGCCATGGGCATGGTCCCGAGGTGCTACCACAGAGACAGTTGCCCATGGGTTCTCGGGGGAGTATCCGTGGACGTACAGCCCCTGGCAGGCGTGCCCACAGAGGAATGTCTACCTCGGCTATGTTCCGGGCTGTCATGCAGGCACAGTCTCATATGGAAAGGTACACCAGGCAGGGTCTGAGGGAGCTGAGAGCATGTCGCACCGCCATGACAGACGGTATGCGTGACATTGCGGATGCTATCCGCAATTTCACCGACGTCATAGACCGACGTTGTGGGGACATATTACAACAGGTCCACAACGTCACGTCCATGAGCCAGGGCAATGGTGGACGGTTGCGGCGTCGACGTGGCCGCATGCCAGCAACCACTGCTGCTGGCAGTCGGCGCAGATGACAACAGGCCCGCGGCCGCACACATAGTGCCAGCAGCAGCCCCAGCAATGCTGGGTCTGTGCTGTCATCAGACCGGCCCGGGAGACCACGTGCACGTGTCTCTGGACAGGCCCGACAGGGACCCGTGTCCAGTCAACATACCCCTGCTTCCGATGACAGTACCCAGTCAGGGTTGGTACCGGATACAGTCCGTAGCACCCCTGCCAGGCACAGGTACCGTGTCCGTGGCCACAGACACTGATCTGTATGACCTGGCAGGTGCAGTCTGTGGCTGTCCACAACAACTAGTATATGGCAGCCATGAGGTGGTACTGTGTGCATGCATACACACATGCAACTGTAACACAAGTAGGGCTACCGCACACACGCATACACCGCAGCAACACCAGCACACCCCCTACGTTTGTCCCTCACATACACACACACACACATACATGTCAATTGGTGGTATCAGTGGCTGGCTCAGGCATGCCTACTCCACACCCTGTGCATGTGATGAAACTGTGCCGCCACCTGCAATCTCTAACATCAGTGCAGGTACAGGGTAACATGTTGCTGATGCACAGGGTGACCACATAGGATTGTAATGATGGTAACGTGTATTACAGTACAGTGTGCTGATATGATTGTGTGTATATCCCAGCATGCCTGATGCAGTAACTGTATGACTGTCCTGGATCATTACATACACCCATTGTAGGTACCATAGTGTGACAGATGCACATCCTTGCATACTGCTGTGAGGTTGTCAAGTGATAGCCACATACATAGGTAGCACAGGGGGGAGGGTATCTTGATAACTGTGTAGTACCACTGTCATTGCTATTACACTACATATGACTTACCGTGTCTGTTAACATGGACATATGCATTGTTCATTCCTGGGTACATGCTCACAGTACCGGGATATTCCAGTGTAACCTACTGGTATTGTTACGCCGTATATGTTGTGCAATGGTCCACCTCCAGCCATACATACTGTAGTGGTGTTTGCATGCATGTTTGCTTGACATTCCCTGGAACACTGCTATCACTTGCCAAGTAGGTGCACAGACCCTCTCTGGAGGCATGCCGACATCTGCAGACTTCACTATCTGTGTGTCGCTGTCCCACCTGGCTGAACACACATGTCCGCCCTGGTCGCATAGACGGTGCCTGTGACACCTTGCATGAGCCGTACCTGGCTTGTGGCCACATGTGCAGTCATTGATGGCAGCGCTAGAACATTGGGAGGATGACACACACACATACCCACCTGCTGTAGGTTGATCCCTACTGGCCCTGTGTGGGGGTAATCCCCACACCAGTCACAGTACCGTGGTAGCATGTGTGATGGTAACTTGGGTATCACCTCTGTGGTGCAGTCGTGGCAAATGTCGCTCATGTGGTGATGACACAGCTGCCACATGTATGCAATCCACACTCTCCCCTGGCCATGGATGGAACACACATGTGTGGGATGCTAACACATATCTGACCTGGGGACTGAGCAGTGTGAGGCCAGTGGTGCCATACCCTGTCAACTGTTATGACATACTACAGTGACGACAACTGTAACATTCTGGCATACACACGCACTGGCAGATGTCCACACACATGGACACACGGACCATACTTGGGGGACCCAGATTGCATTCCGCCTCGGCATCACGCACATCCACAGATGGCACACAGACATACGATAAGATGAACAGAGCACATGCCACACATGGCACATACATCGTGTGTGCCAAACACCGACAGGCTGCAGGGATACATGACAGATGTGCTACAGCTGTGCCAGGCACCTCTCCTGGCTGTTGCAGTGTTGTGCTGTGGAACAAGCTGTGAAGGGTGGCTGTCACAGTGCTATGCACGTGGGCCGGTATTGTGCACTGGGGAAGACACAGTGAATGTTGGTGCCAGCTTGCATGTGTCACCCATGGTCCTTTCCATGTTGCCAAGGCTGGTGTTACACACATGATGGCCTTTGATGCAGGGTCAACATTACATGGACACCTACACAGGTACTACATGTGATCGAACTCATACAGTCATGCTGCACAGCACCAGCAGAGTACAACACAGGTTGTATGCACTGGACACTGTCCTCAGCATGGTGGACTGCAAGATATGGCCACCATCCCCTACAGTGTGCTGCACTGCCTTCATGTGCATAGCCTGGCACCCACAACACTGCCATACACAGGGTACACACCTTTCCTACCCGACAACACTGGGAATATGACAGACTCCACATATGTCACCATATAGCTGTGCTGCATCCAGCAGACCATTGTGTGTGAGCATTACTGTAGCAACAACACAGTACCTGACGGATTCCTAACATGCAGTCACTGCATTGCGGTGGTAATACATCAAAACACACACACAACAGCCGGGGACATGCCTCACATGCTCAAACAACACTTGTGGTGTATAGGCCACTGAGCAGTTGTGTAACCCCCACTGTTAGGATGTCACCATGTACATCTCACACAGTACATAGACATACCACATGCAGCCACTGCACAGTATGACTTGGCCATACTGTTATGCTGTGAGAATGGCATGTCTGCACCTGAGCCATGTGTCAGAAACATGGATACCATTTCCAGTCACAGTTATATATGTGTATGGGGCACACACATACATGCTGTGTGCATGTCCATTACTGGTCTGGACAATGTCATGCATTGATGTGTCCCTCACCCACGCGTGCATTCTGTGGGACACACACACACGTGGGATGTGTGTGTTATGGATACATAACAAACTGTGCTCCAACAGTGGTATGGGACACAGTAGCACAGTGCGCTGTATGCATAAATGTCCTGTCTGCCCTGTTCATCTGTACATATGGTGTGGTGTTATCACCTGTGTCTCCTGGGGGAATATGCATCATGTGATGTATTGTCCTAGTTGCCAAAATGACATGATTACCCACACTTGCAATTACACACACCCTACTACCCCCACAGAGACACACACACTTGCAGGATACAAACCCATACCTGAGTACATCATGATACACAGGGGTGGTGCATTAGCACAGCACACTATTCCAACTGCTGGTAAGTTCTAATACCTGTCCTCCACCTGTTGAGCGCTGGCATCGTCAGTGTTTGTACAGGGGAATGTGCATGATGTGGTGTGTTCCCATGTGTGACAAAACTGAACTGTCCTGTCATACGGATGTACACAAGTTCAAACGCCCCACATTAAAACACACACACACACACACACTTGCCATCTGCTGGATTCTAACCCCTACTTAACTATGTTATGGCTCTTGACAGTGACGCATTAGCGGAGCGCTGTACAGATTACTGCGACATGTACTGTCTTCCACTGTACTTGTAGTGTGCTGACATCATCACTGTTTGCAAAGGGGAATTTGCTTGCTGTAGTTCCTTCCCCTACGTGACAAAATGCACTTTACTTTCACACAGAGTTTCCCATAGACAAACACCCCTCATTCAAACACACACACACTTGCCATTTGCTGGATTCAAACCCCTACCTAACTATGTTATGACTCTTGACAGTGACGCATTAGCTGAGCGTGCTATACGGATTACTGCGACATGTACTGTCTTCCACTGTACTTGTAGTGTGCTGACATCATCACTGTTTGCAAAGGGGAATTTGCTTGCTGTAGTACCTTCCCCTACGTGACAAAATGCACTTCACTTTCACACAGAGTTTCCCATAGACAAACACCCCTCATTCAAACACACACACACTTGCCATTTGCTGGATTCAAACACACACACACACACTTGCCATTTGCTGGATTCAAACCCCTACCTAACTATGTTATGACTCTTGACAGTGACGCATTAGCTGAGCGCGCTATCTGCATTACTGGTATATCTATCCTCTCCTGCTGTACTTCAAGGATGCTGACATCATCTCTGTGTACAGACTGCATTTTACAGCGACGGCAGTGTTGTAATGTTTCCCAAAACAAAAGGGACAATTCTCACACCCTTGTAATTGCACACACACTAATACCACACTTGCAGGATTCAAACCCCTACCTAACTAGATTATGACACTAGAGTGAAACGCATTAGCAGAGCACGCTATACAAATTACTGGGAGGTTCCCTTCTCTGTCTATACATATAGGGTGCCGACATCATTTGTGTTTACAGGGGGAATATGCGTGTTGTAGTAGTTCACAGCAGGGACAGTTCTCTCACACGTACAATTGCACACACCATACCAGTATCTGTTGCTCTGGCAGTGTTTGTGCTATGTTATTTCCATAGCGTCCCTTATCTCTATGAACAACTTGTGGGATTTCCTGTATTAACACAGACACATGCCAGATATGTGTGTTCATCTGCTGAACTGTGAACTGGCCTATGTGTGTGAGCATGCCCAGTTCACAGTTGATATGGCTTCCTGTCTGACACGTCTCATGTATCTAAGTGTGTGAGCATGCCCAGTGTGTACTTTCCAGGAGTCTTAACCTGAAGATGCACACACTCCAAGCTGGCGTCAGTATGGGGAACATTGATATCTATGCAGTGACAGGACCCTGGTTCAAGGATTCAGAGAGCACACCAGCACTACCAGGCTATACATCAGATCATGCTTATTGGGCCAAACACACAGACATAACCACAACAGGTGGGGGAGTTTCCACATTGATGCAGGATATCCACACATCCAGGTTAGTGGCATTGCACAAAGTATCGCAGACCATCAATGTGCAAATAACAGTGGGCACAACTGCTATTCCGTTTACAGCATACTACTGACCACCTCCTCACAGTCAGGGATCACACTCAGCTTTCCTGGGACCATTGGGGCACATGTCGATGTCAGCCAATAACATTATATTATATTGTGTGACTTCAACTACCCAAACATTGACTGGGGCACTACACAAGCCCCAGCACCTTAGCACACAGGTTCCTGGGAAATATGGACTGAACTGCTCTGGAACATGTAGTCACCACTCCCACAAGAGGGGACAACATACTACACCTGATCCTTACCAACATGGGGTCTCTATGTTCAACACCAGACGTATATCCCTCAAAGGTATGATCACACCATACATTAATGTCACTGGATGTGCACATCCACACCCCACACCCAGGCCAGAAAACCACAGTGGAACACTTCTCAAATGCAGACTTCTCACTTCTCAAGAACAAAGTGGAATCCTTCCAGGCCTCAGGTCCACTGGGGACTTCGGTCCAAACTGCAGACACCTATATAAACACATTCCACGGACATCCACAGCTATGCATGGGTCATGCTATCCCAAACAACAACATGTCACACAGATCCGCAGCCAGGTGTCCTGTGTGCTGGACACCTGCCATACATACACTGTACAACAGAAGGAGTAAGCTACTACATGATACAGAATATCCCATAATAGGGGAGGCAGCTGTGATCAGTACTTGCATTATATTACGATCCCTCTTAAAACACCCCAAGGCCACCATTGACAGTCAACTTGCACAGGACACCAATGACAATCTAACTCATTGGTCAGTCATGTTAGCAACCTGGGATGCAACTCCCAGAACTGTTCTGACTTGAATCTAAACAACAGGTAATACACTGAACACACAGACATTGCCAATAACCTGGCAGACTGGTACAGTGCAAACGTCTCCACCCCCTCTACCCCACATGAGCAAGTACCTATCCCGGCAGAGGGCTGGCTGCCAAACATCTGTGATGCTCAGGTGAAGGCTGCTCTCTCCAAGCCAATGAGCACTGCTTCCATGGGACCAGATGGTGTCCCAGGTTGCATCCTACATGAACTCCGACTGTATGTAATCCCCCGAATAAAACAGCTGGACAATCCCAGCCTCACTATAGGATATGTGCCCACAGACTGGCATACAGCAACAGTGGTCCCACTCCACAAAGGTGCAGCCTCTACGTACCCTGTAAACTATCACCCCATGAGCCTGGCTAGCTTAGTCTGCAAGGCTATGGAGAGGATCATCATGGAGCTCATACACAAAGACATTGGTGACCTGTAGACACTACATTCTACCCAGTTCAGCTTTGTCAAGGGCAGATCCTGGCCTTTGAACCTGCTTGACTTCTTCTAAACAGTCACCACAGCCATTGATGAGGTGAAGGTAGTGCACACAGCCTATCTGGACCTTGCAAAGGCATTTGACACAATACCCCACTCGGACATCATAGATATGCTATCCCACTGACATATATACCCCTATGTCACCAGATGAGTCTCAAAGTGGATCAAGGACAGAACACACACAGTGAGTGTTGCAGGAGACATGTCAGACTCGTAAACGGCAACATGTGGCATCCTGCACGGTTCTGTCGTGGGGCCAGTCTTGTTCGGTATATACTTTTCTGAGGTACAAGCATATGTGGGAGGGTCATGGCTCACCAACTTTGCAGGTGACTGCAAACTGGCCTGTGATATGGCATATACATATCCCACCTACACCCCCAACACAACAGACTATGGTGACAAACCTCTCAAAAGGCAACCTCACTCCTGTTAAGACTGCGATGGTATCCTTTAAGCACACTGTGCCAGTCGATACAACATCCCGCAATGCTGTATCCTTCACAAATGCGTTATATGGACATCTCCAGGAAGGCATGGATCATGCAGTCACAAATTAATCCAACACCCTCTCCACCAGGGGCAAGCGTCCTGTCTGGCAGACCTCAGCCATGAACAGATTGTATAACACATGAGGGATGCTGATGCATGTCAGAGCAGAATCACACAAAGGGTGGGCATCTCTGATCAACACTAGCAGACAGCTGCAGTCCCTCGTAACTACATCCAAGGACATCTTTGGGAGCAATCTCGCACAGGACACTAACAATTACCACAAGGCCTTCTTCAGCTATGTTAGGATCCTGGCTGGGAAACCGCAGATATGCTCGGTGTTAGTTCACAACAACAAAGAATACACTGAAACACAGATATTGGCATCATTCTGGCTGACAGGTTCAGTGCAGATTTCACACCTCCCTCAACCCCACAGGATGACATACGTATCACAGCTGACTGTAATCTCCCTGTCATCTCAGATGTCCATGTATGAGCAGCCCTCAGCACAGCTGTGAACACAGCATCAATGGTACCTGTCGCTATCCCAGGCTGGGTGCTACGTGAACCCCGGGTGGGGCATAACCCGCACATACCAATGCTATTTCACCTTAGCCTTACTACAGGATAAGTGCCTGAACACTGGTGTACAACAACGGCGGTGCCACTCCACAACGGAGGTACCTCTACAGACCCTGGGAAATACCACCCCATAAGCTTAACCAGCCTGGTCTGCAAAGCTATGGGAATAAGCATTATGGAACTCATCAACAGAGACATTAGGGAACTACACACACTTGATCCCACCCAGTTAGGCTTTGTATAGGCCTGGTCCTGCCTTTTGAACCTGGTTGATGTATCCGACACAGTCAGTAGAACCATTGATGAGGGCAGAGCAGTCCATACCACCTACATGGACTTAGCTAGGCCTTGGACACAATACCCCACTCGGGCATCTTAGCTAAGCTCAGCAGCTTACATGTAACCCATATGTCACTAGATGGGCTGCAAACTGGCTGATGGACGGGACACATAACGTCATAATCACTGGTGCCATGTCGGACCCACACCCAGGCACAGGTGGTGTCCCACACACCTCTGTCCTGGGACACCTCTTGTTCAGCATTTATGTCTCAGATGCTGAAGCAAACGCGGGAGGGTTGTGGCAGACAACGTTCCCACAGGACTGCAATCTGTGCACCATAGTCGTTATACCAGCTGACACACACTTCATACAGACTGGGCTCACGGAAACGGACAACTGATGCAAGGGTCATGACCGTATAGGTTCATAGGTTCAGAGGTTCGTACTAGGCTATCTGCCCTAGGGCATTTATAAGCCTAGCCAGAGTGTGTGTGGCTTTCACCACCCCTTAGGATGAGAATACTATGCCCATTTCGGGTTTAGTATACTGTGCCTCTGTCTAGTAGTGACACAGAGATGACCCCCGGGGTAAACCTACGAACACCCATCCACTCATCAAGACTTCTCTTGAATAGAGTTAGTGAGGGGCTCTGCCTAACATGGATTGGGATTCTGTTCCAGAGTGTAGGGAGCCTCTGGGTTATGAATCTGTCCCTCCAGCACGTCCTATTTATTTATGTGTTGGGGTTTAAGTCTCTTGCTCTCATGGCTCTGATGGATTTGGATCTTTTGAGATGGAGCATGTCCATTAATTCCGGATTGGACATGGCCTTGGCCGTTAGGCACAGGTCACCTCTGAGTAGGCGGTATGCGACTGCATAGAGCTGGAGCTTTTTCAGTCGGGCAGCATATGACATATGTATAAGACCCTTTATCCTCTTGGTGAGGGACTTTTGGGGTCTTTCCGACTGCTGCAGGTGTCGGGTAAGATACATCCCAGATGGGGCATTATACTCAATCATTGGCCTAATAAGAGATGAGTACAGGGTAAAAGGCAACCTCCTTCTATCCGGAATTGAACCAGCGACCTGAGGATGACCTGGGCACTCACTACAGTCCTCCGCTCTACCAGCTGGGCTACTGCCAGTAAATGTATAGTCATCCCCTTTGGGGAAAACAAGGTGCCCACTACCTATCACATAGACAGTTATGCACTGAGTACAGACATCATAATCAGACACCTGGATACTCATGTCAACAGCAACCTCTCATTTGACACCCACATTGCCATACTGGTTATACAGACTGTCTACCTTGGACACCTTGTCATGACGGAATGACATCCAGATCACAGGAGGTCATTGTACCCCTATACTCCTCCCTTATCACACCCATGATTGGGTACAATGCCCCACTTGGTATGTACCTCAGCCAGCACCTGCAGCCGCTGGAGTAACCACTACAGTACCTCACCAAGAGGCTCACGTGTCTCCAACACATGTCTTATTCTGCCAGACTAAATATACACCAGCTCTATTCAGTAGCATACCGCATGCTCAGAGGTGATCTGTGCCTGACATACAAAGACATGTCCGAGCAGAATGTGAGGTACATGCTCCACCTGGGTAAATCCACATCTGTCAGAAACACAAGAGCCACACACTTATAGCTACGCACAGGTATGGATACAACTTGCTGGAGGGATGGATTCATAATGCAGAGGCTTCCCATGCTGTGCAACAGAGTCCAAAGTCATGTTATGCGAGGACCCTCACTGACACTCTTCAAGGAAAACATTGCTGGGTGAATGGGAGATCGTAGGTTTACCCCGGGGGTCAACTCTGTGTCACTACTAGGCAGAGGCACAGTATTGTATATCTATTCTGTACCACTACACGGGGTGGCGAAAGCCAGATCACTATGACTAGCCTTACATATGCCCCAGGCCAAATAGCCTAGTACTTAGCTGTGAAACTGTGAACTGTGGATGGGGTATCGTAGGTTTGTCCCAGGGATTACTCACATGTCAATGTTAGCCAGAGGCACAGTGAAGTAGACCTTACAAAGGGCACAGTATACTGACAGCAAGGGGTGGCGTGAGCCATACAGAATCAGCCTAGGCTTATCATCCCAACAGGGCAGGTATCCTAGTATGAACCTATGAACCTTTATGTTGGGATCTGTGGTCCACCACATTTGTGTTTGTGTATGGACCTCATCTACACTTCACATGTACAGTTCATTGTTGGACATCAGGTTGTGTTCTTGCTGGAGACATACTTTGTGTGTGAACCTGACAGGCATTATGCTGTGCCTGCAGGTTTGCCATGGGATAGTTTGCATATGATTGTCAACATCCTCTTTGCCTGCCCAATCTTTGGTGCCGTATAGTGTACTAGTTCAGTACTTTCACAGAGAATTGGTAGTATTAAGGTGTTCTTCTGGCCCTTCACCTAGGTTTCTGTTGCAGGTCAGATATTACCATTCTCCATGCTGGGGTGTGTTTGGTCTGCATGCCTCTTTGTTGGTCTGCATGGATGTTTGTGTTTCCAGCCTTGCCTATTGAGGACACTGTGGGGGTGACAACAGCCTTTGCCAGTATCCACACAGCCAGGTGTGCTGTGCGTGTGCCATCCCTGGCAGGTGGTGCATTCTGTCTTGGACAGCATGTCATCCAAGGCTGTCAGACATTTATTTCCTGTGACTTGCATAACTACTTATGCCAATTATTGTCCTGGGTCATATCTTCGTAGTGTGGCATTGTGCTGGGTGCAGGTGGGCTGTTGTCGGGGATGTCATGTTTGCATATACTAGACAGTGTTACGTGGCTTAACACATGGCAATCTTGCCTCGGGTGGTGCTGCAAGGCTGCCTATGTCGGATGCACATACTACACACCCTGTACATGTTGGACTACAGGTTGTGTCATGTTAGGCATCCCTGTTACTATATTAGTGTGACGGATAGGAGTATCATTCCCAGGGTTCCTACTGTGCCAGTGTATGTGCTATGCGTTGCCTCTTCGCCAAGGCCAGGGCATACTGGGCACGCCTCCTTCTGCCTACTGGGGCAGGCTCCGGTTGTTCCTCCTCTGAGTCACGCTCATCCTGTGGTGGCCTTGGCAATGGTGGGGGGCTGCCTGGCCCACCCCTCTGCTGGCCCTGCTGCAGCTGTTTCCGCAGGATCATGTTATGTAGCATAGCACACACCATGACGATTTGGGTACATGTAGTTGGTGTGTACTGCAAGGCTCCACCAGATGTGTCCAGACACCGGAACCATGACTTGAGCAACCCAAACACATGCTCTATTACATTTCTTGTTTGTGCGTGTGCCTCATTATGGCATTCCTGTTCAGCTGTGTGTGCATTTCTGATGGGTGTCATCAGCCACGGCTCCAGTGCATAGCCAGCATCCCCCACTAAATGACCATGTGAGATGTCCCCAGTGGCAAATGACTGGTACAGCTGCGTCAGATGCCATATATGGGAGTCATGGTAGCTTCCAGGGCAGCCAGCACACACATTGGTAATTATGCCCTGGGCATCACACATGACCTGGCAGTTGATGGAGGGGAAGCCCTTGCGGTTGATGTAGGCCCTACCCTGCTCACCAGCCGGTGCCTTGATGCATATGTGCGTGCAGTCAATTGCACCCACTACCTCAGGGTATTCCGCTATTTGATGGAAGAGACGCATATTACTGGCCAATGCCTCACGGGAGTTGGGGAAGTATACGTGATCTCCGACATGTGCTGACATGGCATCCAGGAACTGGTGCAGTACCCTGGATGCTGATGCCTGTGAGATCCCCATCATATCACCAGTTGGTCTCTGGAAGGTACCTGTTGCTAGGATTCTTAGGCCAACACATACCTTTGTTTCAACTGGGATGGGTTCCCCTCTGTTGGTTCTGTGTGTGAGGCGTGGCCTGCACAGCTCAACAATTTGCTGCAGGAGGTCTCTGTCCACTCTATAGCGCTCCACTATCTCCAGCTCATGTAACCCCTGATAGGTGACCCTGGGCCTGTACACTCTTCTCCGTCTCCTCACTGTGGGTTGTCTGGCAGCATTTGCATTGTCACCACCCTCAGCAAGTCGCCTATGTCTTCTTATGACAGCTATGGCAGCCCCTAGCATTTTATGTCTGAGTGAAGCTTTTTTAGTTTTCACTTCAATAGCTTACTCCTGTGCTGCAGTGTGTCTCTTGACAGAAACATACTGCTGTGCTGTTTGCAGTGTTTTAAGGTTGTGGGCTGGGCTAGGAGTCTGCCTGTGGAATTGACTGCTCCTAATTGTTTTCACCTGCAAGCTCCAGCAGTATTCCCTATGTACTTCCTACTAGTTGTGTTGCTTCCCCTTTTCCTCTCTGCTTCCTCTGGGTGGAGCAACACACATTTCAGTGTAAACACGCTCACAGTGCCTTATACGCATGCACACATGCTTCCACAGAGTTTACTCTGCTTATTCGGGTTAAAACGCGTGCACACTAGCGCAAACAGCCTTACACGCCTTCATACACGCTCCCACATGCTTCCTGTGACTTACACGCGCACCACCACTTACACGTGCGCACACTGCCCTACTCGCGCCTCCTGGCGCGCACACACGCGCATGCATGCACTGCAAGAAACTTTGGGTCTAGCAACAGTGTACACCTTCCATTTCTTGGCTTTCCCATGCTCTGCCTGTAGCACACCCCTTTCCATGATGTGTGTCTGACATCTGTCACATAACACTGTTCTCCAATACAATGCATTCCTTTCAGACATTCCCCCCTGTGATATCATCTATCTCTTACTCTGTTCCACCCCCTTTTGTAAGTCTTACACTACACGGAATGTGCTCATTTGCTATGTGACATTGGGATTCAGTATCCTCACACTCATTTACATAGGATTGCCTACTAATGCTTAGTTACATGTCTTACACTTGGCTTCCCCCCTTAGCAACCACTACACGGTAGCCATCTTGCTGTAGGTTTTGTGGTCCCTGCATTGTAAATCCATGTATTTCATAAAACCCACATCTGTGGGTTTATAACCCTCGTTTTTATGTTTTATGAAGCGCACCCCGTTTGCGCGGGGTTGCGCTAGGTTTAAACATCGGCGATCGCCGAAAAAAAAATTATTAATTTCACATTTTTCAAGCTTGCTTCCTTGCCAATGGCCACATATTTGGCCATTGGCATGCTGCCCCTTTCATATGCACGCTTAATTTGGAGCTGACATGGCTCCGGTGTGTTTTTTGCAGAAACGTACTCAGTTCTCAACTGAGTACATTTCTGCAGCTAACACGTCCGTTACACGGGCTGGTTTTGCCTTCGTGGATCGCTCAAATACCTCATTTGCATGCCTTTCGGCTGCAAATGGGATATTTAGCATATCCACGCCCAGTCCGTGTAAGAGACGTTTTAGCTGGTCTCTTACACGGAGTTTAAGGCTGTTCCTGGATCGCGAGGCTTGCACGGAGCGTTACACGTCCGTTAAACTCCATGCAAGCCTTCGTGAATCCCCCCCTATGTCATGAATGTGGAGAGTATGTAACAGCAGAACATGTTTTTTTCTGAAATGAATGAGAATAAAAGAATTATGGAATGACGTATATAAATGTAATATCCTTAAAGACATTATAAAAGTGGAACAGTTAAATATGGACGTGATTGAATTTGGTTTCTATGTGGTTAAAAAACAAGAAAATATAAAGAAAATGGACATAATGATATTCTATATTTCATGGGCAATATGGATTCAAATAATAAATTAACTTAATTTCAGCAGAAAATGGGTTTTGGCAAAGATTTTAGAAAAAAAATATATGATTTTGATTGCAGAAAAAAGAGTGGGGGGGAGAGATGAAGATATAATGAATAAAATGTGAAAAGTTTGTAAATATTTGTAAATAGTATAAATATGTAAATAATAAGTACTGTAGATTTGTATTTCATTAAAAAAAACATACTCTTCCTATGAGGATGCCATTTTTGGTAGCACTTCCTGCTTCCGTTCCAAGTGTGAAAGCAGCTCGGAGAAGCATGGAGAAGAGCTGGAGTCTGTCCTGATTTGCAATGAGTCAGATTCACTTAACAGAAGTGAATCATTAATTGTAAAAAGTGAGAAGGAGGTGCAGAGTGAAGAGATTATGTCAGCTGGGGCAGACTTATGAGTTAAATGCAGGTGAGCTTGTTAAGGAAGGAACTTTATGCAGCAAGGATGTGAAGGCAGTCGAGACTTCTCAAGAGCAGTTTGTTGCTCAAAAAGTAAAAAGAGCTGTGTCAGCAATGGCCTCGGCAGATATTTTTCAGCAGAATCTTCTTAGGGAAGGAGATTCAAACTTTCAAAAGTGTAAGATAAGAGGAGATTATGGACAGGGGCATGAGATTATCTTGTGATAGTTAATGTAGAAAATGAAAAAAATTGCACATATTCCTAGCCTGAAAATGTGGAAGGGGGAAGGGTATGGTGAGGTACTGAGGTAAACCAAAGACTTATTTTCTTTGTGGTAAAATGGATCATTTGATTAATAAACATGAAAACAGAAAATGAGGAATTCAGTATAGCTTACATGGCAACTTTTAGAGTGTGCATATTGCAGAGTGATGCAAACAGAGGTGTGAATAGTTTTAGATTCAGTAAACTCCGTGTAGTGGTACACAGTCACGTGCACTCACGCATATATGGAAATTTTCATGGAATGCAAATTTCAACATCAGTAGCTGAAATTCATGTTAACTCATTCACTCCAATGGAGGTCAAGAAGTTTGCACTGCAACTTCCAATGTACAGAGCCTAAGCCTTTTGACAGAATCAAATTATGTACTCACATTTCAAAACAGTGTTCATATCTCTGGAACCACAGGGATTATGAAAAAGTATAAATGGCAAACTTTTCAGCAGAAACCATTTTTATAGTGGTAGTATCCTTTAGGTTCTAGATCTTAAACTGAATTTTATAAGTCACAGCAGACACAGTAACTATTACATTTGTAATATTTTGTAAACAACTTAAAATATCTCAGCAAATACTCAAGTTATACAGATACTGTCAGCAGATGTTTATATTCAACTGAACGCTTTCATAAGAGGCTAAGGAGTTCTGTCTGTGTTACTTAGTTGTTGAGATGTGAAAATTATATCTATATAAATTAATATCATAAAGAAACAACAGTTAATATCTATTTACCTGTACTAGACAGAGATCAAATATTGATGCAATTAAGTTTGCCTTTTTGTAAGCTTTAAGATGAACATTTTAAAATCTTGTACATAGCATGTTTTTGTAATTATTGATGCAAATATGAACAAGCAATATTTGATGTTTAGAGGCATCAGTAGGAGTTAAGTACAGATGCACCTGGAGGCGTCACTCTGATGTAACAAGTTAATGAAGTGAAACAACACAATGGACTGATCCGACAACCTGTAATAAAACTGTGTAGACTCTGTGTGCATGTTGGAAGTGCACATGGAAAATTTCTACATACAGGAGATTACACAGAAGCAACGGCATGCAAAAGTCCAGAACTATGGGCATAATTCACCTGAAAATGTAACAACACACATATGATGGGCGATGTTTACACTGTCTGAAAACATCAGTGTGGTGTTTCAGATTTCTATAATGTTTATGTTTTGTTTTTCTTCATGTTTGCACAGTGCGCCACTTGGCACAAATGGTGTTAACTGTGATTACCAAAAAACTCATGTAGAAGAGGAATATAATGTACTTTAACCATAAGTAAAACAATAGCCTGCCTTCTGTCTTTAAAATCATACCCCCCCATGCTGTTGAAAAGCTTACACAGCTACTAACTATGTATATTCCAGGCTATCATCATAGTTATTGTGCAAACAAGTGAAAAAAATCAGTGGATTTGTTGAATCACAAAAAACAGGAATATTGGCTCCTACAGGGTATTTATGTTTTCAATGGATGTCCATGACATCAGGTGGGGGGTGGTCAGATCACTTTTATTTATTTATTTTTTTGTATTGCACATGTTTTCACAGTGAGCTTCATGCTACAAATGGTTTTGGTGATGCACCAGGTCACTTTTATGTATTTGTTTGTATTGCACATGTTTTCACAGTGAGCTTCATGCTGCAAATTGTTTTGATAATGCACCAAAGAGACCACCCAGATAGTAGAACATGAGATATACATCCAAAAATAGAAACCAGATGCATTCAGCTGATATCATTGAGCACAGCTGGGCATCACGCAAACCTGGTAAGTGGGGCTGTACTTTGCTAATATACTAAAGTTACAGGACATCTTGAAACTGTTCCTGTGGTGACAGGTGTTAAGTATTTGACAGGAGTGCAGATGGTCCTTGGTTCTAGTACAGTGTATGTAAATCTTTCTTATAATGTTGTGACAGTGCAGCTTATACAAATAAAGTATAACTTGCAATAAATAGCATTTTCTGCATGTTTCATGACAACAGAGATAAAATTGTAAGATATTGACATGGCTTACCTTAGTTATGCAAAGTTGTGCTCTGCTGCATGACAGTGCACACAGCACACTACTGTGCACTGAAGCAGGAGCTTTAAATCATGTTAATTATATCCTTAGCAGGTGAATTCCATCTTAATTAACCAATCCAAAATGGTAGACCTATACAAGAAATGTATAAAGTATGCATACTGTCTACATTCTGATTTTTCCCTCAGTACTTCAAGACCATTGGAGTAGAGACTTAGAAATTTTAACTGAGATAATGCTAGGGGTTGCTGTAGCTATTCTACATCTGCATGTGCTAGTGGCTGAGGTCAGTGCTGCCAGTGCTGCTGACAAAAGACCTAGGCCAAGAAGGAGAAGACTGTTCATGCTCAGGGTGACCTTCCAGGTGCTAATTGAGCTGGAGATTGTAGAGCACTACAGGGTGGACAAGGACATATTATAAGAACTCTGGTGAGCTCTGCCCCTTCAACCCAGAGACAGAGCCAGCTGAGGGGACACCATACCAGTGGAAACTAAGGTATGTGTAGCCCTTAGGATATTGGCTACAGGTACTTTTCAAAGATCAACTGGGGACATGATGGGTGTGTCACAGGCATCAACATCCAAGATAATCTAGCAGTTCCTGGATACTATACTTATACATACCAGGGAGAACATATATTTTCTCCATCTTCTGAACAGCAGGAGAGCAATATGTGACAGTTCTACCATGTAGCACACTACTCTGAAGTACTGGGTGCTATAGATTTCACTCATGTACAGATCAAGACACAATCTGGTGAGCAAGGTAGAATCTACATTAACCACAAGGGATACCACTCCATCAACTGCCAAGCCATGTGCAATGCCCAGGGGATTACCTTGAATGTGTGTGCTGGCAACCCTTGCAGTTATCACGGCTCCCATATCTGGCACACATCACAGCTGTACCAGATATTTGCTACGGGGAACATCCCAGAGAACCATTTACTCGGGGATTCTGGCTATGCCCTGAAACCATGCATGATGACACCCATCAGAAATGTGCACACACCCACAGAAGAATGCCATAATGAGGCACATGCACAAACTAGAAACATTATAGAGCATGTGTTTGGGCTTCTGAAGTCACAGTTCCAGTGCCTAGATATATATGGTGAAGCCTTGCAGTAAACTCCATGCACATGTACATAAATATTCACAGTACGTGCTATGTTCCATAATTTGATCCTGTGGAAACAGCTGCAGCAGGATCAGCAAGGGCAAGAGATACACATTCCCCCACCCATGACTTGGTCTCCACAGCCACAATCACAGAATGACTTAGAGGAATACCCCCCAGCTGATTTCCCTGTAGGCAGACACTGATGTGCTCAGTATGCCCTTGCTGTGGCTAAGAGATATCACATAGCACATTCAGTGATCACTTAAGGACCTAGGGACTAATACCTTTCTCCTTCTCACATGCATATATCAAAATTGATGCAAGGCAACTCAGACAACCTGTCCTTTTGCATATATTGGCTGTGTACTGCTTGCATCAAAGTCAGCCCTGAACTAAATTTGTGTCAACTACTGTATTTGCAAGGTAAAGCCTGAACCTAGACTGTATTCTTGAAGAGTATAATGACATATCCTTGTATCTGTTACCTTGGTACAGTAAGCAAGTATATATTGGTGGTTTTGTAGAGAACTTAAATTAACATGCAACTACAGACACTTGTATTGCTAGTATGTGCCCATATGTAATTAGCAGGTTTATATTAGAATATCGAAAGATGTAAACACCGAATGTTTAAATGTCGAACTGTATTCAGCGAAAGCAGAAAACAACGAACATACAGAACAGCCAATTTTTTCCTAGGGAAAAAATTTGCTGTTCCAAAACACATACACACAACACAAGCACACCAAACAAACAGCAATCCACACACATACACCTAAAATTTTACACCTAACCCTACACTAAACTATACACACACCACTAACTATCCACTTACCCTAACCCAAACCCTAACCCTAAATTTCGTCACTATCGCACAATCACCTTACCTGCGCCCTAACCCTAACTCACCTACCCCACCATAACTCTCACGTCCACACAATTGCACACTTACCTGACCCGCGCCCTAACCCTAACTCACCTAACCCACCCTAACACTCACATCTACACAATCGCACATACCTGACCCACGCCCTAACCCTAACTCACCTAACCCACCCTAACCCTCACGTCCACACACTTGCACACAAACCTAACCCACACCCTAACCCTAACTAACCTAACCCACACTCAGTTGCACACTTACCTGAACCCAACCTGTAACTTTCCACCACAGTGCTGAAAATACTGAAGCAACAGAAACGGACAACCAAATTCTTTCCCTAGGAAATAATTCGGTTTTCTGTTGCTTCGTTATTTTCAGCTTTCGCTGAATACAGTTCGACAATTAAACATTTGGTGTTTACATCTTTTGATATTCTAATATAGACCCATAATTAGCTAACATCAGGCATGAAACATTCACACAATCCTACCTCAGCAGAATACTGGTACATCATTCAAGAGAGAGGTCTGAAAGGAAGGCTATACATTGCAGTTTTTGACTTCAGACTTGTCTGTACCTTAACAGTAATTGTGGATTGTTGCCCCATCTCTCAAAACAGGAGTGTCCCCTTGTAACTGCCATAACAGTAACTCAGCTGTACTACCTCCAAACCCACGGTATATGCATGTTTATGCCACAGTTATAATCTCCCACATTTCCACTACAATTATATAGAATTGATTTTTTTCACTGTATCAGTTCGATACCTGATGAATTAATTGTGTGATGCATGACACCAGTTCTGGCAAGCTGCATCTGTGGTCAAAAGTTCTCAAGCAGCCATCCTGTTTGATGAAGCTGTATTGAAAATAAGAAAATGTAGAAAAATGAAAGCAACAGTATGAGAAAAAAGAAGCTTATAGGTGGGGACCTAATGTAGGGGGTCATAAACAGGATGTACCATTGGGAGGCAATTATGAGAAGAATAGAGGCAAAAATGATAATTTATAAGGGAGGGGGAACAAACATTATGACTCCAATTTTTTAGAGAAAGGCAGGAATTGGAAAGTCACAAACAAGTGGCAGTACAGAACACATGGGAATGGGAGAAAAAACAAATGGGAAGAACAGCAGGATTACAGGGGAGGAAACAGATGGAAGAGAAACTGAATATTGTAAAGCACAGTGACATACATTTTAGTTTAGGAGAATTTAGTATTTTTAATTATACACATATGAAACTCAAAAAAGAGCATTTTTATTTATTCTCAAAGGGAATGAAATATGTACCCAGTAGTACCATCAATTTAGTGGATTATATAGCTGATTTTAAAAATATTTAAGGAAGATGAATTTGGCTGTATATTTTGATGGAAAAGGACAGGTGCAGTGCAAAAAAGTTTAAGAAGATAAGTGTATTCACCCCTCCTATGAATAATACATTGGCCATTTTTTTTAGAGTGGTAATAGATGAAATGTATGAGTATGGAAATAAATGTAAAACATCTAAAATTAATTATAATTTGGATTATAATGAATTTAATACATTAAATGAAATACAAAAGAATCACAATATACGGGTAATGAAACCAGACAAAGGGGGAGGGGTGGTCATTTACGATTTGGCTGAATACATTAATAAAATTAATTATATATTATTGATTTCTGGTAATTATGATATATCCTCCATAAATGAAGTAAACATAGGATACCACAAAATTGACTTGTTTTTGGAAGAAATTTTATTAGATGGTAGAACTGATGTGGATATGTATAACTATTTGAAAGTGGAGTTCCCCATTATTAGTACAATTGTAGGTATACCTAAAGTACACAAAAATATGACTGATCCGCCATTTTGTCCTATAATTTCTGGAAATAGGTCTAAAACTTTTCCCTTTGGATCAGTAATTGACGATTGGTTGAAGCCGGTATACAATAAGATAACCCATATTGTAATCGATTCCTGGGATTTTTTGGGAAGGCTTGTGACTGGACTAGTTAGCCCAGATATGTTTTTGGTTACGATTGACGTAGTCGACCTTTTTTCAAGTAAACCCCAAGAAGAGGGGATGAGAAGGTTCAACAACAGCATTGATAAATATAGTAGTTTAGCTTGGGACAAAACATCCCTGATATTGGAATTTATGGAATTGGTATTATCCTACAATTTTATACTATTTGAAGGTGAATACTATAGACAATGTAAAGGAGTGGCAATGGGGGGCGGCATGTGACCCCATTTTTCCAATTTATTTCTGCTGGATTGGGAAACAGAATATATATATATATATATATATTGCATACTGCTTGGGAGAATATAACTTGTTACATAAGGTTTTTGGATGATATAGTTATGATATGGAGGGGTAGTGAGAGTAAATTATATGAATTTAAGGAATATTTAAACACTTCAAGTGAATATTTAAAGTTCACATTTAACATGGACCAGAGATCTATATCATATTTGGACACACTTATAAGTGTGGAAAATGGTAAATTTAAGTCCAGAATATACAGAAAGAATACATTCAGTAACTCCTATTTACAATATTCTAGCTGTCACCCCAATAGTCAAAAACGTAGTATTATAAAAGGGCAGTTCATAAGGGCTGCTAGAATGACCTCGGACTATTCAGATTTGATCACAAGACTAGATGTAATAGGTAATATGTTTAAGGATTGAGGGTACTCCATATACATGATTGAAGACATCAAAGAATATGTGAAAAAATAATGGAGGGTTAAATACAAACCCATATTAGGTACGGGTATGATCAAATTGTTAGGGGACATTTTGAATAAGGAGTGTACAGACAAAAACAATTATTTGAGGGCTTGCATATTGGAATATGCACCTTATGTACAAGATATAAGGAAAATTATAAAAAATAATTGGAACATTTTGAAAACTGATCATAATGTTTACAAATTGATAGGTAAACAACCATTGTTTATTTCCAAGAATGGCAGAAATTTAAAGTGGGAACTAGAAAGGAAAATAAAGGAAAAATAATGTAAGTATAATATGAAAGGTACTACCAAGTGTGGTCAATGTAATCAGTGTAACTTCATTATTAAGGTACCTTCTTTAGTACTGGAGGATATTAATAGGACTGAAGTAGTTTTCCAGAAAGGTAATTGTAGGACATCTCATATAGTATATTTGGCTAAATGTATGAAATGCCCCTGTTTCTATGTGGGTAAGACTGATAGATGCCTCAGGAACAGAATATATGATCATTGCTATTGTATGAGGAAAAAAGATGTTAAAAATGCTTTATCGAGGCATCTAGACGTCAGTAGTGGTTGTGATTCTTTCAGTTTTGGTATTTTAGAATGTATTCAACACAATCCAAGAGGGGGAAGTATAAAGAAAAAAACTGGGTGATAGAGAAGCTAGGTGGCAGATCAGATTAAATGCTTCTGTACACCTAGGAATTAATGAAAATATTTCTATTAAACCCATTTTAGAAAATAGTAATTAATGGGCATATATATTAGGTTTGGATATTTTTCTTTATTGCACACAGTTCCTTTGATACACATGTTCTGATTTTAAGGTATTTTAGATTAAATATAATATAGTTTTAGAAGATGAGTGTTTCATATTAAATATATTTATTATTTTCAGGGGGTAGGGCTATGGAACAAGCACACAATAAAGGAGGAATAAAAGGGACTGAAGTTATGTTATAAAATGGAGTTCGCCAAGGTATTTATGCACTGAGCACTTTAAAAAGCTAATTGATTTATGTGACTATTAATGAATTATTGCAGTCGATTGGCTGATGATTATATAAAATGCTGTTGGGAACAAAATTATATGTTCTGATGAAGTCTACTGAGGGAGTAGATGAAAACGCTTAACCTTTGTGTTTGGAAACTGGAAAGTTTTGTGTCAACTTTTTATATTTTTTTACTAATAAATGGACTGTAGAATGTATTTGGTACCGGTGCATAACTCCATGTGATCGCAGTGAACAGATTTTCATGCTATTTTCAATTTCTGTTGTTGGCTGTTCCTGTAGCGGATTTTTTTCATTGAAGCTGTATTGCTGTTGAGGGTCTAATCCCGATATAAATAGAAGTTTTTGTTGTTGTATGAGCAATAGGTAGTGCATTTTACAAACTGTGTATCAATGTCCCATACTGTTATTAACTTTGTCTTGTATTAATTCCACATTTACTCGCCACTCCACCTGCATAAAATAGTTTTGATAAAGTTTAGCTGGTTTGTGTGATACCCAGCATTGCAGAAACAGTAAAAGATGAAATAGGAGTTATGTCAGACTGCCAATCACAAACACCATATACATTCAATTATCGCCATTAGTAATTTGGAAAACCTGGCCTAGAGTAATGATTGGAGTGGACTATAGTAGTATGTATATATTACATAATAGGAAGGCTCATATGTTAGCAATGTGCTGCATGTTTGCATACTGCTCACCAATGTGCAAACAAGTAAAGAGGCAAATACGCATGCGTGTAAACTTAGGTAACTTTAGCCAAATCTGATGCTTCTCCTGCTATTGCATTATATACATACATATATGTCCTTTGTGTCCTATCATTCTCAGACCCCATATCTCAACTAATACTGCACGTGGAAACATTTCAAATTGAGGGCACACTATAAGTATATGTACATATATTGACAATCCATCCATTTGTTTCCACACCAGCAACAACACCAACAATCACAACAACCCTGTGTCACCTTGATTTTTCCACACATATATCATCTGCTGTACAAGTTGGAATATATAATGTTGTGTGCTCCCTCGTGTACAGCACCAGTTGGTGGTGCTCACAGGCTGGCTCATCCAAATGCAAACTGAAAAATATGTTCAACAGAGTATTGTTGTTACACAGCTAGACTACTAAACTGTATTCATCTGCTAGGCTGCTAGCCTCAGATGACACTAAGAAGCAATGTGATGATTTAAGCCTCCCAAGCCATTGTTCAACACATGACTTGGTTATGTCATCTAATAAGTTCACCTGCAGTGTTATATACATCAGACTTGTGCCGTGGTGTGTGTTAAGTACTCTGTTCTGTAGTCCCTATACTTAGATAGGTAAGGTTTCTAATCTCATTGTAGTCAACTCTGTGTGTGCGTGTGTGTGTGTGTGTGTGTGTGTGTGTGTGTGTGTGTGTGTGTGCGCGCACGTGTGTGAATAAACAAGAGTGGAAGTGTGTATCCCAATCTGACTTCCCAAATGGCATGGTTTTGCACTGTTTTGGTGCTTGCATACACATCCATTCCAAGCAGGCCTCCAACCACTGGACACCCATATTGCCTGCTGATGTAATCTACCATACGTTCACCTATAGTCTTGTTAAATTCAGCTTTGTGCTGTGGCATCTGCATTAAATACTGTGTTTTGTCATCTGTAAACGTAGATAGGTAGGAGTTCTATTCTCACTACAGTTAACTTGTTGTGTGTCCCCCATAAAGAAGGGAGTAAGTGCATATCCCACACTGACTTCCCAAATGGAATGGTTCTGCACTGTTTTTGTGCTTGCATACATATCCATTTCAAGGAGGTCTCAAACCACTGGACACCCAAAAGGCCTGCTGATGTCATCTACCATAAGTTCACCTGCAGTCTTGTTAAATTCAGATGTATGTTGTGGCACCTGTGTTAATTACTGTGTTTTGTAGTCTGAAAACTTAAGTAGGTAGGGGTTCTGTTCTCACTACAGTTACCTTGCTGTATGTCCCCCATAAAGAAGGGAGTAAGTGTATATCCCACACTGACTTCCCAAATGGCATGGTTTTGTGTTGTTTTGGTGCTTGCACACACATCTATCCAAGCAGGCCTCCAACCACTAGAAACCCACATGGCCTGCTGATGTCATCTACCATAAATTCATCTGCAGTCTTGTTAAATTCAGGTTTGTGGTGTGACTCCTGTCTTAAGTATTGTGCTCTGTAGTTTGTAAACTTAGGTATGGGATCTATCCTCACTGCAGTCAATTATGTGTGTGAGCTGTTGGTGGTTGTTATATGTAGCATTTTACACCAGCTTATGGGACACTGTCCTCTTGTCTTCAACACACACTGCTGATGTCATCAGCAATATCAGATTATTGGATATGTATTCATCACAACAGGCCATGGTCACACACTGGCCTGGCAGACAGGTATATATCACCTCATCCTATATAAGACAATCAACAGTGACATTCCTTGCGTTGCATGCACAAACATCATTACATATATTTGCAATGGTGATGGACAGGTTGACACATGAGCTCACACAGGACTCCTTGTGGACGATGATGTTTGTGGATGATATTGTATTCTGTAGTGAGAATAGCGAACAGGTTTAGGAGACCCTGGATAGTTGGATATATGCTCTACAGAGGAGAGGAATGAAGGTCAGTAGGAGTAAGACAGAATACATGTGTGTGAATAAGAGGGTGTGTGAATAAGAGGGATGATAGAGGAATGGTGATTATGCAAGGAGTAGAGTTGTTGAAGGTGTATGAGTTTAAATACTTGGGATCAACAGTTCAGATTAATGGTGAGTATGAAAGACAGGTGAAGAAGAGAGTGCCTGCAGAGTGTAGTGTGTGGAGAAGAGTGTCAGGAGTGATTTTTAACAGACATGTACCGATAACAGTGAAATGGAAGGTCTACAAGATGCTAGTGAGACCAGCTATATCACATGTGTTGAAGAAGGTAGCACTGACAAAGACAGGCATCATAACAGCAGTTGGCAGAGTTCAAGATGTTAAGATTTGCTTTGGGTATGCTGAGGATGGACAGGAGTATTAATGCTTATATTAGAGTGTCAGCTCAGGTTGTACATGTTGGAGACAAAGTCAGAGTGGTGAGGATGCATTGATTTGGACATGTGCTGAGAAGTGATGCTGGGTATATTGGGAGAAGGATGCTAAGGATGCAGCTGCCAGATAAGAAGAAGAGAGGAATGCCTAAAATAAGGTTTATGGATGTGTTGCCAGAGGACATGCAGGTGGTTAGTGTGACAGAACAAGATGCAGAGGACAGGTGGAAATGGAAGCAGATGATCTTCTGTGGTGACCCCTAATGGTAGTAGCCAAAAGAAGAAGATGGCATCTGTGTTTGGAGAAACCCCATCTGTACAGTTGTGGCAGGAGTGTGCAGTAGGGGTATCTATTTGAAGACTAGTGTTTCTGGATTCAGTTGGAGATTTAACAGTATTTCTTTGTATTACCTGCTCTGCTCTGTATTGTTTGCAGAGGCTGTAACACTTTGCCCTTATACATGCAGTCACTTCAATAGACTTATTTTCAAATACAATCAGCTGTTGCTATGTAGCAGAGAAGATCTATCTGTTAGTACATCTGTTACATAACAAGCAGCAGTTTAACCACTTACCTATCAAGAGGAGTAGTGTTAACCCACCTTATGAAGGACCTCCTAATGTACACCCCCTAGGTTAGTACCTTGAAAATAGAAGTCAGATCACATATCCCCTTCCTTTTCGCATTCTCTATGCGGATACCAGAAGCCTCCCATTATCACCTGTCATTTCCCATTTGTTTCCCCTGCTGGCCTAATTGACATGAGTTTTTGACTCAGTGCAGATAATGGTTCATATACACTGAATAGCCTGTATCTCCTACATCAGTGCAATACAGTTTTCAAGACATCCACCTATAGTAGGGATATGGAATCAGTGCTCTCTTGCTTCTAGAACAGAAACACTTTAAAGGTTGTTATTCACACACCTTGACGTCTACTCATAATATGCACCAGATACAAACCATCATGTGCAGAGTTACTCTTTAGAAACCAGTCTAAACAGCAGATACATCCAAAACACAATCATGCTATAAACAAAACTGCAAAAAATAAAAAACAATCACTGCCACAAATAAAGCAAAACACTGTTTTAATGCATCCAGATGACTAAGTGGTTTTACCTTCCTTTACATAGGCTTCTTCAGAGTCATTTTAAACAGACAACTTACTTTACTTAAAACACATACAAATGTCACATGTAACCAATCACACTTCTTCCCTGATTGATATTTAAAATTTAAAGTAATAGACCCACACCCAGTTGAAAAACCTTAAACATAAATGTTAAAACTTTTAAACTTATCTAAAATTCAAACCCTAATTTTAATGAACTAATTTACATAATCATACATAACTTGTTGTGTTAACCTAATTTTTAACTTTAATAGGTTTTCTTCTTGCAAAGACCTAAATTTGGTTGGCTCTCTGTTTTAAAACCAGTACCAATGAAATGCTGTCATTCAAACCTGGAAATACAGTGGCATTCAGCCTCAATTGCCACTTTGTTT
Source organism: Protopterus annectens (assembly GCF_019279795.1). Classification (NCBI taxonomy): domain Eukaryota; kingdom Metazoa; phylum Chordata; order Ceratodontiformes; family Protopteridae; genus Protopterus; species Protopterus annectens. The sequence continues at coordinate 910,366,536 of NC_056731.1, read as the reverse complement.
CTCTTGCCTCCACTTCCAGGTTGACATCACCTCCTCTTTCATTCTTTTGCAGCCTCACAATTACAAAAAAAGATAAATCTCCTAAAATTTGGACACTTGGTGCTGTGAATGTATAAAGCATTGTGCAGATCCTTCTTTTTGATAGACCTAATGTGCTCACCTATTCTGACCATCAACCTACGTGTCGTCTTCCTGACATAAAATGCCAGGCAAGATGTACATGTGGCAAGGTACACCAATTTTGGGGAGTTGAAGTTGCATCTCCCAGGGCATTTCATAGAAAACTTGTAATGACTGTCACATAAGGTCCATCATTAATAAATTTGCAGTACCTGCAGGTACCACATTTACTCATAACTGACCTATATCTTGTACTTAACCCTCTTCTTGTGGGTCCCTCAATGATGTTCTTCATATTCTTGCCCCGACTTGAACACTATTTGTGGTTTATAACCTAATGTTTCCTTTGTTCCTTGTTCAATACATGTGTGCCAACAATTATTCAAAATCGTACATATAGCAGTAGATTGACTATTGTATCTCAATACCATCACATCCCCACCCTTCTCACCAATTGTAGTCTGCATTTGACATCCAGCCATCTTCAAAATCTGGGTAAAAACTGTGTCCCTTTTGATCTTTATTTACCGTTTGATTTTTATTAGAAGCTTTAAAAGGCAGCCCCTTTCAATAAACAATTCTATCAAATTGTACAATTCCTTGTCAAAGGTAGTATCACTACTTACTAAATGAGATAGTCTTACCATCTGGCCCTTTATGACACTCTTCTTTTGATGGAAGGGATGACAACTATTAAAATGGAGCAGGGTGTTCAAATACGTTTGTTTCCTAAAAATGGTACTGTTAAGTTCCTCCATCTCATTGCCTTTTGTTAGTAATATGTCCAAAAATTCTATTTCGTCTGCTTTCCATTTACTTGTAAATTTTAGGAAAGTTGTAGTGGAATTCAAATATTCCACAAACACTTCTGTTTCTTTCTCATTCCCTTCTCATAGGATGAGTATATCATCCAAAAATCGATTGTAGGACTTTATTCTGTTACTATAAGGTGTTTGGAAGATAAACATCCATTCCCACTCAAGTAGTACCAGGTTGACATATACTGGGGCAGATTCCGCACCCATTGCCACTCCTGGTACTTGGTAGAACAATTCACCTTCAAAACCTATAAAATTGTTTTTGAGGACCATCTCTACCACTTGTGTAAGAAACAGTATCTTGTCTTTATTAATCTTATAACTTTTCATTAAACTTTCCTGAAACATTTCTAAACCTTTGTTAAAAATGAAAAACTCTTGTAATTTTGAAAGCATTTTTAACCTTTCTAAACAATGCCAAGAATATCTCAGTATATGTTTGGTCTCCACATTGTCCACCTATGCTGCTAGGGTCTCTGTCTTGGATCCTGTAGCTGCTACCATCGGTCTAAAGGGTGGGTCATGGGGATCTTTGTGTGTCTTGGGAATATCAAACATCTGAAGGATTCCAGGATTTTTCACTGACAAACATTTCAGGTCTAAATGATTAATAGAACCCTGAAACAGAGCATCCGATAGAAAATATTCTACCCTAGACTAAGCCATATTCACTTCATTAATACAAACTCTGACATAATTGGAGGGGTCATTGAGTATGTTAAACATCCTAGAAACATAATCTATCTGTGACATTATCACCAACCCCCCCCTTTGTCAGGTTTCACAATCCTGTTGATTTTGTCATTAGCTAAATCAAACAACATGTTCCTCTCTTCATTGGTGAGATTCTGAAATGTCACCTTTGCATTTGCAATTTATTTCCTAAGTTCTTGTTCACACATTTTTTCAAACCTTAATGTTTCAGGATTATTAGGGGGCATGAAAATGCTTTTTTCTAACTAAACTGCTAAAATTTACATTATTTTTGTTTTGATTACCAAAATGCATTCACAAATTTAATTGTCGTACATACAATGTCAGACTGACAAGCACATCAGCACTATTTACTTTAAAATCCAGAACAAAGGAAATTCCTTTATTCAACAACTCAAAATGAGTGTCCTGTATTTCAATGTTACTGATATTATAGATTGTAAAACTATGTTTAGACATAATTTTACATTCAACATTGTTGTCCTGTAATTTCCCTTCCAAAGTTTCAAAGACACAATTTGAATCATTGTCCAAACAAAAAACAAAGTCATTCTGGTTCAGAATAGTTAGCTAGTTCCGTCGCTTCCTCCCCACTTTAGAACCAGACCTGAGGAGATCGGAATATTTAAGGAGCCGGGACGGCAAAAATTCCTGGAACAGACAGAATTATGGACAATACAACAATTGGCAGCAGGGAGGGGGGAGGAAGAGATGTAACTAACTATTCTGAACCAGAATGACTTTGTTTTTTATTTGGACAATGATTCAAACTGTGTCTTTGAAACTTTTGAAGGGACATTACAGGACAACAATGTTGAATGTAAAATTATGTCTAAACAGGGTATTACACTCTATAATTTCAGTAACATTTAAATAAAGGACACTCATTTTCAGTTGTTGTGTAAAGGAATTTCCTTTGTTCCAAATTTTAAAGTGGATATTGCTGATGTGCTTGTCAGTCTGACATTGCATGTATGACAATTAAATTTGAGATTGTATTTTAGTAATCAAAACAACAATAATGCAAATTCTAGCAGTTTAGTTAGAAAAAGTATTTTCATACCCCCTAATAATCCTGAAACATTAAGGTTTGAAAAATGTGTGGAAAAGAACTTAGTAAAAAAATTACAAATGCAAAGGTGACATTTCAGAATCTCACCAATGAAGAGAGGAACATGTTGTTTGATTTAGCTAATGACAAAATCAACAGGATCGTGAAACCTGACAAAGGGGGAGGGTTGGTGATAATGACACAGATAGTTTATGTTTCTAGGATGTTTAACATACTCAATGACCCCTCCACTTATGTCAGAGTTTGTATTAGTGAAGTGAATATGGCTTACTCTACGGTAGACTATTTTCTATTGGATGCTCTCTTTCAGGGTCTATTAATCAATTAGACATGACATTTTTGACAGTGAAAAATCCTGTAATCCCTCAGATGATCGGTATTCCCAAGACACACAAAGATCTCCATGACCCACCCTTTAGACCGATAGTAGCAGCTACAGGATCCAAGACAGAAACCCTAGCAGCATGGGTGGACAAGGGGGTGAGTAGTATTGTAAAGGAAACCAAACATATACGGAGGGATTCTTAGCATTGTTTAGAAAGGTTAAAAAACTTTCAAAATGACAAGAGTTATTCATTTCTAACATTAATGTTGTTAATTTGTATTCTGTGATTCCTCACCCAGAGGGTTTAGAAATATTTCAGGAAAACTTAATGAAAAGTAATAAGATTAATAAAGACAAGATAGTGTTTCTTACAGAAATGTTAGAAATGGTCCTCAAAAACAATTTTGTAGGTTTTGAAGGTGAATTGTTCCACCAAGTATCAGGAGTGGCAATGGGAGTGAAATGTGCCCCAGTATATGCCAACCTGATACTACTTGATGAGAAAGGAAGTTTATCTTCCAATCACCTTATATTAACAGAATAAAGTCCTACAATCGATTTTTGGATGATATAATCATCCTATGGGAAGGGAATGAGAAAGAAGCAGAAGTGTTTGTGGAATATATAAATTCCACTACAACTTTCCTAAAATTTACAAGTAAATGGAAAGTAGAAGAAATTGAATTTTTGGACATATTACTAACAAAAGGCAATGAGATGCAGGAACTTAACGGTACCATTCTTAGGAAATAAATGTATTTGAACACCCTGCTCCATTTTAATAGTTGTCATCCCTTCCATCAAAGGAAAAGTATTATAAAGGGCCAGATGGTAAGACTATCTTGTTTAGTAAGTAGTGATACTACCTTTGACAAGGAATTGTACAATTTGATTGGATTGTTTATTGAAAGGGGCTACCTTTTAAAGCTTCTAATAAAAATCAAACTGGAAATATAGATAAAAAGGGACACAGTTTTTACCGCAATTTTGAAGATGGCTGGATGTCAAATGCAGACTACAATTGGTGGGAAGGGTGGGGATGTGATGGTATGGAGTTACAACAGTCAATCTACTGCTATAAGTACGATTTTGAATAATTGTTGGCACACATGTATTGAACAAGGAACAAAGGAAAATTAGGTTATAAACCAAAAATAGTGTTCAGTCAGGGAAAGAATATGAAGAACATCATTGAGTGACCCGCAAAAACAGGGTTAAATACAAGATATAGGTCAGTTATGAGTAAATGTGGTACCTGCAGGTACTGCAAATTTATTAATGATGGACCTTATGTGACAGTCATTACAAGTTTTCTATGAAATGCCCTGGAAGATGCAACTACAACTCCCAAAAATTTGTGTACCTTGCCACATGTATATCTTGCCCAGTATTTTATGTTGGGAAGGCGGCATTTAGGTTGAGGGACAGAATAGGTGAGCACATTAGGTCCATCAAAAAGAAGGATCTGCACAATGCTTTATACATTCACAGCACCAAGTGTCCAAATTTTAGGAGATTTATCTTTTTTGTAATTGACAGGGTGCAAAAGAAGGAAAGAGGAGGTGATGTCAACCTGGAAGTGGAGGCAAGAGAAACAAAGTGGCAATTGAAGCTGAATGCCACTGTATTGCCAGGTTTGAATGACAGCATTTCGTTAGTACCAATTTTAAAACAGAGGGCCAACCAAATTTAAGGTTTTGTAAGAAGAAAAACTACTAAAGTTAAAAAATAGGTTAACACTTTTTCTAAGATGGCTGCCAGATAGGAAGCACACATTTCTGCCTGTTCTCAAACTATCAGTTAATCTATCCAAATCATCTGTGTCTACCTTATCGAATAAAAGCTATAAGCATCAAAGCTCAGTAGGAGATTACTAAACTTACTTTTCTGATCTTCAGTTCCGGAAAAAAAAGAGGAAAAAGACAGAAACTCACTTGAATTCAGTAATCCCTCTACACGGTGGCACAGTCGTGATCAAGGTTACATGTGCTTCGGCGTTTTCAGTTTTCAAATTGCCAAATCAAATAAACAAAGGTACTTTATTCAAATCAAAATGGAACAGATGGAACAACAAACTACTAAATCCAGATTCTCTCAAATTAACTCTCCAGAAAAAAAACTCTCTTCAAAAAGGCAAAAGATAAATAAATTACAATCTGAAGTAACTAAACAGATCCAAAAATCTAAACGTGAACAGCCATTCACATTAGAAGACCTCAAAGAAGCTCTTGTCCCTCTTCAGTCAGAAATACAATCTTTCTCAACAAAGTTAACAAGTTTTGGAAGTAATCTGGAACACATGACAGCAAGAATAGAGCAAAATGAAGGTAAAATTCTAGATAATGAACTGAAAATACAAAAACTACAGAAGGAGGCCTCAGAAAGAGATAACATCATCACAGAAATGAAACAGAAAATTTTTGACTTGGAAGCGAGAGCCAGACAAAATAATATCTTAATTAGACGAATACCGGAGAAGTATGACCAAACACAGCTACAAGGAATTGCAAAAGAAATAATTGACAAAATAATAGAAAATAAAGACACAGCTAAAAAAATAGAAATATAAAGAATTCACAGAGCTCTTAGAAAATCCCAATCATCTGATACCCCAAGGCAAGTCTATGCTAGACTCCTAAATGCAGACCATGCTCAATCTATAATAATGAATGCCAAAAAAAAGAAAAGCATCACATGGAACGGATATAAAATAACTATAGCACAAGACCTTCCACTCCCAATTAAGCAATCAATGCAAGTTTTATTGCCCTTTTCCTGCTAGCTGATAAACAAGAACATTAAATTCCAAATGAAGTACCCGGCAGTCCTCTGTTTCCAAAATAATAATGTGAACTATACAATAAAATCTGTGCAGGAGGCCAAATCTATATTTACTGTTGCTTTCAAAGAATTACCTGCAAATATGGCTTAATATCATCCTGACAGTTGATCTTTGCACGGTGATGATCACCCGACACACTTTTTCGTTGCATTAAGGTACCCAAGAACTCAAAAACTGAATTTAAGCTCTAATCAATTTTTCTAGCGTCCTAAAATTCCATAGTTGGGCCTAGACCACACACTCAAGTTCTCAAACCTTGCTCCCTGTCATCGCAAACACATCCAGGTCAAGGAGAAGGAAGTAGGGAGATGGGGAAGAGGAGAGAGAAAGGGAAAAGAGGAAATAAGGCAAAGAATCTGAAAGGAATGTAAACAAGCATGTCACTCACTCCTTGTTATGGTGGTACAAAACAGATAGTAATCCTAACCTATAAGTTGCACATCAATTACATTGGCTTGAATAAAGGCTTAACAATAAAATTATAAATCTCCCCACCTCTCTCGCAATGAAAAGTTCTCTTTGGCCCCAAACAAACTCAATCAACAGCTCATTTGGAAGTTTATATGTCGTAAAGCTCTTAAACACGAACAGTAATACATTATTTTGTATCGACCTTCAGTCCAATAAATAAGCATTCCAACATTCAATTGTCCTGGACATTAACTCAGTAGAATCGTCGGAAGCTCAGATGAACAATTACAAACACGTACCAATTCTGTGTGGCTGGTTGTCTACTTCCTACTCGTATCTTGATATGTGCTTTAGCGGAGCTAAGTAAACAAGAACTCAAAAACCCTGCACACACTCAGTGAGACTTTCATTCTTAAGGGGAAGCTCCCCTCTTTACATTTGGAGGAATAGCATTGTACACATCACCGGAATTATACGTCATATATAACATCTATATTGATTATTTAAGAGAAACAAAATGAGCATGTCACTCACTCACCTACGCTGTGATTTGTTCTGTGTCTCGACCATTAGCCAAAGACGCAAAATATATGCAATTACAGCACACCGACAATGTTAGATACTATACAAAATGGGTTAATAAATATGAATTTGATGGCAAATTAAAAAAATCCTCACTTATTAAACTTGTCAAACAGCTTAAAACCGATGCAAAAGGTCAGGTAAAAAAGCAACGACAATTAGGCATTCCTCAGGCATACAGGTGGATTGAGGAAGCAAACCGCAGGGAACAAAAGGGTAATAATTCAAAAGCAATGTTTCTAGATAAAGAGGACAATAACTTGGTAATAGCATTGGCCCCTTCGCCCCCTCCGCTTCCCTTACCAGAATATGAAGCGAGTGGACAAACTGGTCCACCTCGGCTATACCCGGCTCTCCCTGCGAAACCAAAACCGTTTGTCAGAGATCCCGTCGAGACTAGGTCTCGAACACGTAAAACAAGAGGGGATATGGAGTTATATCAAATGAATGGAAATTCGCGAGCTATGAGTGAAGAAGAGATATGTCCGCTCATAGAAGTACCAAATCCACAGGCAGGACAGGAAGGGCAGGACCCAACTATCCTGGTATATAGGCCGTGGACACCGGAAGACATCCGGAAAGCCACAGAGGGAATTCCCCATCCAAAAGTTAATTTTAGAAAATTCTTAGAAGACCGTTATAGACA
>NC_056731.1:910278213-910358506 GCF_019279795.1 Protopterus annectens | reverse complement strand
CTTATTTCTGTCTAATATTTCCTCACTAGTATGATTATATCCTGCACTTCTGTATTCCTGATGAAGCTCACTTTATTCATACTCTGACCGTCATCCTACCTGGCTGGAAAACCGCACTGCTACTACTAACGCAATATCACAGCAAACCCAGATTACACTGGTCTTAAATTCCAGGACTGCACTCCTACTTGCTTAAAGTACATCCTGTCCTCCCACTCTAAATAAAGACTAGTATCTTTTGTTTTTTTAGCACCCCCTTTTAAGAGTGCTTCATCCTACGCTTGTCTGTAAGGAGACATGCACACCTCAGTGGGAAGGCATCCCTGGGTTCCCCTCTCTTAACTTCAAACCTAGCTTTTTTTATTTACATTGTACCTCTTCTATTATAAGGTTGAAAAAAATGTTTAGCATTAATCATTCTAAAATTGGTACTGTTTATTTGTTCAAGTAGTGAACAGGATGGTTTTATTTTAATGGGAAATACCTGGTAAAAGAAAGGGGTACTTGACTGGTTCTTATAGGTTTTACTAGTACTTACGTTCTGCTTTTCACTAACCACCATGACAGCCCCTCCCACTGTACCCCATTAACCAATTAAAATTCTCCACCCAGCTCTGACCCTTCCCTATCTCATATCACTATCCTCTATACACATTGTAGTAGATTACAGGAGGGGCAGGTGGAGACTCATTTGTCTTAACTAGCTTATTTACTCTTTCACTCCTTTTTTCTTTTTTGTTTCCCAACTACATCTTTCACATTACTACACATACCCAATTACAACTCCTACTAGTTTTCATTCAAGCCCTTCCACATCGTGCTCCAGCTCTGCCTTAACAGCCCAACTCTTCTACCTTACATTCCCAACTTCCTATCACATACAACTGAATTACCTACAACCATCTCCTATACTTACACACCCAATAACCCATAACAATCCTCCCCTACTCTTCTTAATCTTGCCCTCTTTGTAGAGCATCCTACATACAACTTCACAAAAATCAAACTATCTACTCACACTCGTTCCTCTCCTAAATGTAAATACAAATCCTTTATTAAAATCAATTCTGCCTCTCTAATCCCATTCCATTAACCAACTCTTTTGCTAGATGGGGTCATCCAACCCAATCCTAGCCCAACCAATTCGCCACACCCTTCTACCATCCCTTCACCCATCTTCCACAAACCCCCCTCCCCACACTACTGCCAAACACCTATCTACTCAATAAACAAAGTCTACTTAATTAAAATTACCAACCTACATTCTTGGATAGCCCACTATCTCCACACATCTTCTTAACCCCATCTGAAACATGGTACACTAAACGCTTACCTCCCAGCTATAACCTTTACCGTCAAGATGGACTCTCAAAAGGGGGAGTAATGGCAATCCTTTAGTCCAAGCAACTCAACTTATCCCCCCTACCTATACCTCTCCCAGACTTCCACCCAGCTTAGCTACTTATGACTTAACATTTAAACCCCTCCCCCCCAAACAATTGCCATAGCAGTCATTTATATACCACCTGGAAATAACATACCCATCCTTGAAATTATCCTGTCTTGGATTCCTCTCCATTTACTCTACGAGATAATTATCCTAGAAGAAGTCAACATTGATTGGAAAAAATATCAACCATCTCTCCAACCCTTAGCATTAACCTCCATGGCTTCAAATCAACCAATTACAACGTCCACCAACTTGCACAAAACAGCAGCAGCTCCATCTTGGATTGGATCCTAACTTCTGATCTAAAACTAACTCTGGCACCCTTCCTAACCCCCTGAGTGTCCACCTCCCTATGTGCAAAGAGACTCTCTTCAACTCCTATGTCCCACCTATACAGAGACTGCAGCAACCTTTCCTGCTTTGATGCTGAAAACTTTAACAGGCTCTTTAGTTAACTGGTCCAACCTCTGACACCTTCCCCTCAAAGACACAGTTCTTGAATTCAACCATACCTTCCTTGAAATATGTAACTCCCTACCACCACCACCACACAAAATTATGATAAAAGCAAACCACACCCCCTGGCTCTCAAAAAAATCACTCCCTTATAGCATTCGGAAACAAAGGCTAAAATATTAAATCCCCTATTCTACTGCAAAAATACAAAAGAACTTAAAAAACCTCACCAAAAAGCAAATCAATAAAGATAAGAAAATTCTACTAGGATGTCCAATCCACTCCCCACTCTAACCCAAAAAATGTTGGGTACACCATTAATAAAACCCTCCACCCTGGTGGACCTATTTCCCCCAACCCATACCCTAACAAGACACCTTAAGAAACTGTCACACTACGCTCTTACTTTATTGAATCTATCCACAAACTAACCCATGCTGACCAAATAAAAAATCCTACTCTACCCTCTTACACTATCAATACCACCCCCTTTCTCCTTTAGGCCAGTCTCCACTGCTTATAGAAAATCTCTTCTGCTTAAACTAAAACCAAGCTCTCCCTCTTTTGATAACCTACCTCCCCTCTTTCTTAAACTTGCAGATGACTCCATAGCCTACTCTCTCAATATTTGTGTGAGCAGATCAATTCAAGAATCTACTGTCCCTGCCATCTGGAAATCCTTCTATACCTTAACACTACACACAGAGGAGTTAACTCCACTAATCCTTCTAATTTTAGGCCCATAGCCACCACCCCTTAAAATCCTTGAAAAATCAATACACAATCAGCTTCTCAAACAACTTTCAGAAAAACCTTCAGACTCCCACTTAACATGGCTTTAGGCCACAACATAGTACTTCCACTGCCTTCCATCTTTCACTCATACTGTCATTGAGGCTAGAGACAAAAAACTGTTATCCTTGTCTATTCCTAGACCTCTCAAAAGCTTTTGATACTCTCTCTCTCTAAGCTAGTTACTAAACTATCTGATCTCAACCTCCACTATTCTCTAGTTCTCCAGCTATCTTACTTATAGGCTACAGTTAGATGGCAAACCACCCGCTCCCCCTTTTTTTACCTATCTCTACTGGTGTCCCCAAGGCTCTATTCCAAGTCTTCTTTTAAATATCTTTACTAACCACCTCCGCCCATCCTGCAGTACCTCCTCCATTATACAATATACTGATGACTCTACTCTTTTCTCCCTCTCTGATAACATCACTCACCTTCATACTATCACTCAAAAAACTTTTTTCACATCATCGAACAGCCAACTGGTAATCAACTAATCCTGCCCCACCAAAAAACAAACTCCTTCTCTTCCTTCCAAAATCTCATTCCCATCATAAAACCACCTTCACCATCTCATCTCTTGATCACAATATTATTAAAGCTGAATCACACTAAGCTCTTTGGCACCATAAATCAATAACCAATTAAAACTGGACCTCCATATTCAACAAAGTATTAGAAAGACACATCAAAAATTAGGTATATTCTATAGAAATAAATTCCTGTCCTGCAACTCCAAACCTGCTCTGGCACAAGCGTTCCTCTTTCCCAGCCTTCTCTACACCTCTCCTATACTTACACATCTACAGTCCACCTTAATAACCAAACTTGTACAAACGTGCAACAAAACAGCTAGATTTGCCAGCAACCTCTCATACAAATCTCACCACTGCCTTGCTCTAAACAACTCCAGTGGCTTGAATTCCCCCAGCTTCTACTTCTATTCCAGCTACAAATCACTCGCGCCTTACTACATAAACCCTCATCGTGTCCTTCCCTTTCTCCGCAGCTCCGATCAAGTGCTTCTTGACATATACAAACCTAATAAAAACATAGGCAAACTAGGTTACAAAAAACAGTGTCCCAAAGCCTGGAACAAACTTCCCCCAAATATCTGAAATATCAAATACACAAACAGCTTCAAAAAAGACTGAATCTACCTTGCTAACTCAAGCTCCTGTCCATGCCAGGACCCTACCTAACCCCACCTTCATCCACCTCTCTTTACCAAGAAATTCACATCTCCTAGGTAAATTGAATACATTTTATTAGCCAATGAGAAGCTTTCAGCTGCTTTATTGTACTTTTAATTTATTTAAATAGCAACACATCTATGCTATACTGCCCATCTAGATTTTCAATACAATGTAATGCCATCATGAACATTTACTTTTTAGCTCTACTCTCCATAGGCATTTTATCTTGTTACCTCCTGAAGCCTATCTCTGTTCTTTATTAACGTCACATTTTATCTTTTAATTTTTTATTTGTGCAGTCTTGAATGTATGTACTTTTTTAATTTTACAGTCTTGAATTTGTGTTATCTTTTATTATTGTACAATCGAAGTTATGTAATGTTTTGCATATTCTGAAGCTTTTTTCATCGGGTCTTCACTGAAAATGGGCCTTTGGCTCATTTGGACTTACCCAGTTAAATGACAAATAAGACTGCACATTCTTTAGGAGACTCGCTGCTTCTACTACTACTGCATCGGGGTTTCCTTCCACATTGCTCTCGGCTCTGCCTACAGATCCTGGTATTTTCTAATTGTCTCTCTCTGTACACAATACACTAACCATTGGTTCATAGCAATTTCAATAATCAATGCTACTTTTGTCGTCTTTTTATGGACTATTTTATCTGGTAGTTTCTCATCTATTTTTTCAACTGCTTTTAATAGGTAATCCCTTAGGATATAAACTTCATTACACTAATGCTTTGTGGCTCTCATTTCTAAAGCTTCTCAGCTACTTCAATATTGCTATGTTTGCACAATCCCCAATGGAGCAGTCTTGCCATTATTATGCCTTTCAGTATACAGGCCTTCTGCCATAAATGTATCACAACCAGCAACAAAACGTGTGACTGCTTACAGTTCTGTATTACAAAATCTGCATTTACCTGTTCTTCCAACATGTTCAATGGACTTTGTAAACCAACATGTACGCAGACCACCATCCTGGACTGCTAATATTAACTTTCATTTTTGGGTTTAAATTCACCTCTCCTTAACCATTTCTGTGTCAGATCCTGATCCACATTAGGTTATTCCAGGAGTTTTCTGTACTTACAACTATATTTGTGTCTTTTCTTACCTTCTCGTCTAATTTCTCTTATAAATTTTCAATTTTGTTTTTGTACATTAAGTTGCTGCCTGATTTTTGTCTATTTCTGGTTTGGTTCCATTCCTACTTGACACCGATATGAGTCTGCTAAACTAAGCAGGCAAGTCATCTTAGATTTGCTCTAGTCATGTTTCAAAACTTACACTACTGACCTCACCAGACCAAATGTAGTGAATGTATGCAGTCCCCACAACTGCAGATTTGTACAGGTCATCAGTTTAGAGGCTCATACTTCCTTTAGAACAAGAAATATATAATCTTTGCATACATTTTTATATACCATTTGATAAGAGTGAAGCATTTTGCATTTTCCTATCCAACTAATCCAATACCTTTTGGGTCCAGTCTATCACCCCAAAACTGTAAGAACAGGAATAACAGAGAGAGTAAACTGGTTTATAGCTTGGAATTTGATCCTAGATTTCACTATTTTTAGTCTTCTAAAATATTCCTTACCGAGTTTTGTTCGCACTTGTTCATGTTTTATTGTCAATCCATCGGATACCAAATATTCACACAAGCCCTCCTGCTCAAGTTCCTTTATATATCACATTTAAGCCCTACAATGGCGTCTTCTTGGTGCTGCCGCTTTTCTGCTTTAAACACCGTCTTTGCATATTCATCACAACCAAATTATACTTTTATACCATCTGAGAAAATATTGACCACTTACAGTTGTGCTTTCAGCTCCTCATTTGATTAGCTACTTTAAATCATCCACAAAAAGATGAGAAATTTTCATACTTTGTTGTGGTCGTCTGGGAGCCAAACTGTAACCATAACCTAACCTGTCAAGTAAACACCTTAATAGATTAAAAGTAAGCCAAAAGAGCAACAGTGACCAGAGTCTCCCAGGAACATCTTCCTTTGAATTTGTATCCCTGGGATAATAAATTTGCCATTTATCATGGCTTTGCCACTCCGTCACCATCAACTCCACTATATAGTTTGTAAATCAGAAGGCAAGTTATTGGTCTACAGTTTTTAGGATAGCTTGTAAGTCCACTCTTAAGGAAGAGTATTATTTTTCCTGTTAACCCAGTTGGTGTCTGTTCAGGCTGAACATTTAAGTAGTTATTACACAGGGCTGAATCTTTATATAAAGATGTTAATATGTTTAGCCAGACGTTAGGTACTACATCTAAGCCTGGGGTTTTCCAGTTAGGAGCTTTTCTTAATTTTGTTTCAGTTTCTCTGGCCATTACTTCATAGAAGTTCAAACGTACAGGATATGAAATTTTTTTTTTTTTTTTTTTTTACTTCTTTCCATTCAGCATCTTTGGTATATTTTACAGATATTTTTCCAAAACTTCTCTTTTTGGTAGAGTTTCTATTCCTTTTGCTTAATATCAAATTCTCTACAAAACCTTATTGGGTCATCAATAAATTGCTGATTTTGTACTTATTATCTGCGTATCTTCTAAATTTTTCTGTCTGCACCAATATCCTTAATTTAATTTGCAACAGCAACTTCAGTTCCCATTTCTTAAACTTCTCAATTTTTTAATTCTCATCTACTTTCCCCGCATTTTCTTATGTTTTGTATTGTGAACTTTTCCATATCTGAATGCCTTCACCTATATTTCTCTTCAAATATCTTTGGTGCTGCTTTTTTGCAATCTATTCATTTTGCTTCCTCTTTTTCATAAACACAGCACCATATTAAATCTCCTTCATTCCCACGTCCATATTTATTTTTCAGATGTCTCCCACTCCACCAGTTTCTCCTTTGCTTGGGGAGCCACTGTTACATAATGCTGTGACAAACTGTGTTAGACTTTCTACACCAAATCCTTCACTGCATAAGTATTCCGTAACTTCAGTTTCTACACCAAATCCTTCACTGCATAAGTATTCCGTAACTTCAGTTTCTATTTGTTTAACTTATATCTTCTGTTCTATGTTCCCCCTTTATGATTTTTTTTCACTTTGAAATTTTCCATATCTAGGTGCACTTACCTGTATTTTTCTTCAAAGAATTGTTGGAGTTTTTTTTTTTTTTTTTTTTTACATATATATTGATTAGTTTGGCTTTCTCTTTTGCATAAACATTGTACCCCATCAGATCTCTAATATCCATATTCATTTTTTATACCTTTCAAAAATCTCTAGGTTTTGTTCTTTGTATTTCTGAACTTCCTCAGTTGCTTCTTTTTCCAAGCAGCCCAAAGTTTCTTGGTCTGGTCTATATAACATTTTTATGAAACTGTTTCATTAATGAACGCAAATTTGTATTTGACGATTGACAGTTTTTTCCATGTGCAATTTTTTTTTCTTTCCTCTAATTTCTCTCAATCTTTTTAAGATATCTTCTATTTGGAAATTGCTGGCTTCTTGCACAAGAGGAGTAACAATACACACTTCCTTTCTTATCCTCAATAGTCCACTCTATCATCTTTATGGCTTTTTGGCATGTCAGTTTTTGTGGACTACTACTTCCCTCAACAATGGGGGGGGGGGCATCTTCCCACAGAGCATGGCTGAACCCCATTGTAGGAATGTTTGTGTTTTGAGGATTCTACACTTGTCATTTTCTGCAGTCCTGGCACCAGTGTGCCTATCAGGATTGGGCACTTTTATCCTGGAACTTTTGCACCCAGCTATTTTTAAACAAATTTCTGTCCACGATGTATGCTATATAAAATACAATCTATATCAGTGCCATCTTGGTGAGACTTCCTGGAAACAGGGTCCAACTCCTGAAGATACTCACCAAGACTGGAGGATAAACTGAATTCCAGCAACACTCTGCTTTGCTTGCCTATTTTCTCTCTCCATTCAGAACACAATGCCACTATAAATACTTAAGCAAATTATGGAATAGTGGTGTAAAAAACTGAGGCACATCAGGCCTTGACTGAAAAGGAGGAGACTGAACAAATTACTGCTGGAAAGTCAATTAAGCTAATATTAATCAATGGAATTTTTGCAACATCTCAGTAACAGAAAGGATCCTGACAATGATGGACAAGGCTGTCCTTGAAAACCTGAACAGGAGAGTGTTACCATAGCACCAGGAGGAGCAACAATCAAGGCGAAAGCCTTTTTGGAGAAAGGTATCCTGCCCTCTAGTTAAATAAGGTAAGGTTTCAAGACTCATGTAATTTTAAACTATGAAAAAAAAAATAAAAAACAGCCCAAAGGCTGACATGTACTTGGGTTATACCTCAAACAAATTGTGCTACAAGTAGTGTTAAGTTGCTCCAAGACAGTAACAACAAGAAATGCGTTTGTCATGGGTGGAATGTCTTAACCACAGACACACTTTGTAAACTGAGGCAAAGATGTCAAGAGGAAGAAAAGGCTCATGTCTAATGGCGCATAAGCAGCCAGCGTTTAAACAGAGAAATATTCAGAATAGAGATTCCTTCAAACACAACAGGAAAACAATTCTCACTAACACTCACTCGCAAACCAACTTTTTTACAAAGGTAGCCTGTGGTCATTTTCTACTGACCATCTTCACAGGACAGCCAAGAACTAAGAAAGAGAAATACTGCAGATGGATGATAGGAAGGGGGGGGGGGTTCAGGCAGCCTGGGGACAAGGAGTCCTAAAATGTTGCCAAAGACGGGGCTCTTACCAGATCACCATTGGTTTTATTTTTGTTAACTGGGTGAGTGGGCTGGTCAGGGATTTTTTCATCAACAAACCAGGTCATGAGGCAACAACAAATGTGCACAGATTTACAAATGCACTATATATGCAAGAGTACAGTGCAGAATATCTCAAGTGCATAGAGGCGCACAATTTATATACCTGCATACAGAGCTACATATACAATATCATTTAGAGTAAGACTTGAAGTGTGTACACATACAAACATATTAAGCTAGTTCACTTGAAATACATTGTTACTGGCAGGATGATCACAAAGTTCAAACAGCAGCACATGAGTATACCAAATGAGTGGTCTGTTATCCAGCCCAAGAAAAGTGGCTCAAAGCAGCTGGGTAAAAATTAAATAACAGAGAGGCCAAACTTAAAAGATATGCAATGTCCAAAGGACATTTATACTGTACTACTAAATGCACAGAAAATTGTCAACTAAACATACACTTAATGGTTTTAAAAAGAAAAACACGTCTTCTGTCTAATAGAAAAGAATGCTCAACTAGAAGTCACAAGATCATACACCACAAAAAAAGACTTCAAAACACAGTTATTGAAGTGATCTGATCTAAAAGCCAAAGTTAATGCTTTAATTAATTTTTAATCTGTGGCTATAATGCAAATCAGAAGGCAGTCAATCTCACAGGGTCAAATTAAAAACTTTTGATACAATGAAAGATTTATCTAAATCTCTCTCCCCCCTCCAAATTACAAGAAATAAAATAACAGTCATTTAAAGAGTAAATGCCGCTCTTACAATTAAAATACAATGCCATTCTTACAAAAGGGAAGAAGACATGCTTAAAGAGGAATGCCATGGTTCAATACAGGATGTGGAAAAGTACGCGCAAAGTTAAGTAACGTTTAACTGCATATAAAGCCAACACAACAGACTGCAAGGTAAGGGATAAACTACTACTGCCACATAAAGGGGAAAAAAGTAATGTAACTTTCACTAGTAAAATTAAAAAACAGAGATTCTGTAGGAATTAAGCTATGCTTTCACAATACAGGAAAAAGAGGACACGTTTATAATTTAATGAAATGGTGGCAAATCTAGCCACCTAAGCCAACTGCTGCTGAAGAGAGAACACCTTCAGTAGCAAACTTGAGGATCACTCTGCTTCAGGACCACTTCTTAGCCTCTGGTGCACCAAAATGCTAGTCTCAAACATACATTACAACCTCCAAAGAGCTGGTACAGGGTCCTTATTTGATGAGTGTAAAATGCTACTGGATCCTTCCTCGCATGCCATACATCTACCCTTAGCACAACAGGTTGTGCTACTGGAAAAGCAATATTTAAACATTGTCCCTATTTTGGGGCCTTTTTCTCACTTATGGCTTTATCCAGATTTCTTGCTCTAAGAGGTTGAGGGGTATGCCATAAATCCTAAATTTCTGATAATGTCCTGGCAAAGACATTTTCTGTTGAGAGAGACTTGAGACAGCAGTGATAGCAAAAAAAAAAATTTCTTGAGGAAGAAAAGCTGTAAGAGAGGTGTCCAGAAGACATCATAGAAAAACTTAAGAAAAATTCAAAGACTTTTTCTTTTTAATTTAATGTCAAGCTTAGGTTGTTAAGATCCACGGTTAACTGTACAGACACCAACGTCTTATCTGGCAGATACTGAGACCAGGCAATAGCCTGGGTAAGGGTATATGGGAATGCCTTGAAGCCTGCAGTGAGCTAACAGTGGAGCAAGGCCCTTGGGGAAGACTCTTGGGAGTGGTAGACAGACCACGGGGTGAAGTAAACAAAATATAACTAATCCCCAAAGAAAAAAGAAAAAAAAAGTGTATTTTTTTTTTAAGGAATGGGAATGTATAGAGAAGTATCTTTCACATCCACAGTAACTAGAAATTCATGACCTAAAAGGTGAGGAAACAGTCTGCAGTCTCAACATTCTGAATTTTGGAATGTGAAGAAAAATGTTCAGTTTGGAAATGTCTAAAACAGGCATAAACCAAAAAAATCTTGAATAAAAGCATCTTCTCCACTGGAGTGGAAAGACTGTCCCTTGAAATGGAAATTTTGAAATACTGAGGCAGAAGATGAAATTGGTCACTTGGAAATTGAGAAATTCTAGATGGAATGCTAGTGGATGCCCACTACAGCATACATGCTGTTATACCTGGCACCCTATTCTTGGAAAAAATTGATATCTTACTCAGGTATTTAACAGTTTCTGTAACAGAAGCCCTAGAGACAGTGTCTGCAAAGTACAGTTTTGTACCTACCATAAATGTAGATGTTCGAGGATTCCCTTGCTGCAGTCCTGACAATTGGGTATAGTCCGCGTCCCAGTCGGCCCGAATACCAGAGTATAAGGCTGACGTCGGTCATGGCGCCTTAGACTGACGTCAGTACGTCAGGGTACTAATGCGCATGACCGACGCCATTTCCTCAGTCTTTTCTTGCCCCAGATGTCAGAAGACCCAAAAAGACAAGTCCCAAAAACAACCTGCACCAAAAAACATGTACAATATATACAGTAATATATACAAAAAATATAAGCATGTAAACTCACCTACACAACCACCCTGAAACACAGAGGTGAAGGAGGTACAAGGGAATCCTCGAACATCTACATTTATGGTAGGTACAAAACTGTACTATGTTCTTCGTCTTCCCTTGCTGCAGTCCTGACAATTGGGTAGAATCCCAAAGCAGAGGTAAGGGAGGCTGGCAAATTATAAAGTAGCAGGAGCTGACAACATGCCTTGTAAAACAGCTGTGGCAAAACCAGCTCTAGTCTTAGAGTATATAGGCAGGTGATAATGCCTAGAGAAAGTATGCACTGAACTCCAAGTAGCTGCTTCCAGAATATCCTTAGTTGCCACCCCTTAGAAATGCTGTTGAAGTGGCAGTAGCCCTAGTGGAATGAGGCCTAATCCCAGCTGGAACCTCTTGCCATGATGGGAATAACAAAATGCAATGCAAAAGCCAATCCACCTAGAAATAGTTTGTTTTGACACAGGCTTGCCCTGTGAACTTAAAGCAAAAGAAACAAGTAACTGCTGAGACTGCCTAAAATCTTTAGTCCTGCTCAAATAATAACGCAATTGCCTGTGTACATCTAAAGTGTGCAAAATCTTTTCCCCTTTATTTTGAGGATCTGCAAAAAGTAGGCAAATGAATAGTTTGGTTTAAAGCCACACTAGAAACCACCTTAGGCATAAAGGAAGGATTAGTACGTAATGATACCCTGTCCTTATGGAAAATCAAAAGGGCTCTACTGCCATAAGGGCCTGCAACTCAGATACCCTTCTTGCAGAAGTAATAGCCAACAGAAAAGCAGTCTTCCATGACAAATATTTCAATTCAGCAGTAGCTGCAGGCTCAAAAGGTTGTAGAGTAAGTTTTTCCAACACAAAATTGAGATCCCAAGCAGGAGTAGGAGCTCTACGGGGGTCTTATATTCTTTGCCCCTCTAAGAAACTGCTTGAACAAAGGATGCGAAAACAAAGGTGGGTCACAATCATAGTGAGCTGAAATTGCTGCAGCATGAATCTTTATGGAAGAGAAAGACAAACCTTTGTCCAATAATTCAGTAAGATATTGAAGAGCCACACTCAAATTAGGCTCTGAAATCTCCAAATTCTTTGCTGTACTCCAAAATAAAAATCTCTTCCATTTTACACTCTCCTAGTACTAGGCCTTCTAGCTTCCATAATCACATTTAAAACTTGTTGAGGAAGCTGAGACCTACCATGCTTCAACACAGAATATGCCAAGCTGTGAGATGAAGAGATTGAAGCTTGACATTGAGCAGATGACCGTCCTTCTGAGATAACAGATGAGGAATCAGAGGTAAAGGCCATGGAGGCTTCTTTACAAGACTCCTTAGAAGTGGGTACCAGTGTTGCGAGGCCAATCTGGAGCTATCAAAATCATCCTTGGCCTGTCCTGTCTGACCTTTAGTAATACCTTTGGAAGAAGAGGTAGAGGTGGAAAGGCATAGACATGAAGGTTTTTCCAACTGAAAGACAGAGCATCCACTTTCCAAGCTGTGTGATGAAACCCCTTTGTGCAATACTTTGGCAGCTGGTGGTTTAGTGGAGAAGCGAACAGATCTATGTCTGGAGTTCCCCATGACACTGTCAATTTCTGAAATACATGAAGATCCAGTTTCCACTCGTGGGGATCCATGATTTGTCTGCTTAATACATCTGCTAGGGAGTTCTGTGCTCCTGGCAGAAACCTTGCCTGAAGAGTCAGTTGCAGGCTTAACGCAGTCTCCCATAAAATCATTGCTTGCCTGCATAGAGGATAAGAATGTGTTCCCCTTGCTTGTTGATGTACCACATGACAGTTGTGTTGTCTGTCAGAATCAACACCTGCCCTGGAAGAAGTAACTCCTTGAACGCCATCAATGCAAACTGGACTGCTAACATCTCCTTCATGTTGATATGTAGATGCTGTAGTCTGGCAGGCCACTTGTCTTGTATCCACTTTCCATTTAGATGAGCTCCCCAAGCAGTGTCCGAGGCATCTGTCGTTAAAATCTGACTCGCCTCTGGCCGGGTCACAGAGAGTCCCTTGTTTAGGTGACATTCCTGAGCCCACCACAAGAATTCCTTTTGAAGGCAAGGTATTATTTGAATGACAGTGTCCAAATCTTGGCAGTGCTGTGTCCATACATTTTGAGATACCATTGCAGCTTCCTCATATGCAGTTTGGCATTGGGAAGCACCAGAATACAAGATGCCATGAACCCTAATGCTTGAAGGACTGTCCTTGCAGTCAGCACGGACTGATGAGATAGTTGGTGGAAGTAAAGTGACAGACTCTTTTGTTTGTCCGGGGTTAAAAGGCCATCTGGGCTGCTGTATTCAGTCTCACACCCAGAAAGCACATGTCTTGAGAGGGTACTAGACTGGACTTTATTTCGTTCACAGAATACCCTAGGCATCTTAGCACTGCTATGACATATTCCAGATGCTGTAGAAGGTGTTCCTTTTCTTGAGCCAGAATCAGGCAGTCGCCCAAGTAAGGATAAATTTGAACGCCTTGAAGCCCGAAGTAAGCTATCACTGGAGCCAGAACCTTTGTGAATACTCTGCGCAGTAGATAAGCCAAAGGGCAATGCAGAGAACTGATAATGAAAATCTCCAGTTCGAAACCGCAGATACTTTCTGCAACTTAGCCTTATGGGCACATGAAGGTAAGCTTCCTTGAGATCCAAAGTTACCATCCAGTGATCCTTGCCCAGCAGAGGTAACAGTTGCTGTAACGTCAACATCTTGAACTTGGGAATGTCCAGATAAGTGTTGAGGATAGATAAATCCAAAATTGGTCTCCACGTGTTCCCTTTCTTTGGTACTAGGAACAGGCGAGAATAAAATCCAAGCCCTTTCTGACACAGGGACTGGCTGAATAGCCCCTATCTGGAGTAACTGAGAAACTTGCTTGTGAGCCTCTTTTCTTTGTGGAGGAGGAACATCTGGCATGCCTTTGAAAGGGGCATTGTGTGGAAATAAAATCTGTACCCGTGATGAATGATATCCAGCACCCATCTGTCTTGAGTGATTAAATCCCAATTTTCTTTGAAAAGAGACAATCTTCCTCCCAAAGGAGCTGCCAGACGAGTCCACTGGCAGCTGAAAAGGCAGGTCATTGGTTCTGCTTACGAAAGGACTGACCCCTGCCTCACCAGAAGTCTGAGCAGGGGAACTGTCTGATCTAGGCCTAAAGAACCTTGAGCCCTGCCCCTACCACGCCTAGACCTACCCCTAGACTGGGAACCATAAGCAGGATACGTCCACCCCTTAGCAGGCCAATTTCTACTAAACTTGGAGGCTGCACCTGCAAAATCTTTAACAGTCTGCATAGACTTAGCTTTGTCCTCCATTTTCTTTAAAACTGCTTCCACAGGCGGTCCAAACAACACATCAGACTGTAAAGGAGCATCCAAAATCCTGGTCTTAACATGCTCAGCTAAATTCTGATCCTTCAACCATGCATGTCTGCGAAGAACAGAACTAGTAGCAGCCACCCTCGAGGAGGCCTGAACAGCATCAAAACCACACTGCAAAGAATGCTTACCCACTTGTTCAGACACATGAACCAAATCCAGCAATTCTTTACACTCAATACCTTCCGCCAAAGCATCCACCTTAGATTTCAATTGTGAAAGGAGATAATTCTGATATTTCAGCATATGAAATTGACAATTCAACGCCCTCATGGCTAGAGTGGAAGAAGTATATACTTTCTTACCCCACCTATCCAAAGCCCTTGCCTCTTTATCAGAGGGTACAGGATTTTTAACCACAGAAGCTTTAACACCTTTAGGCCCCTGAGAAACAGTTTCTGGGTCCGCCCTGGGACTCTTAAACAAATACTTATGAGCTTGGGCACCCTATAATACCTATCAGGCTTAACAGGAGCAGGAGGCAAGGAATCAGGGTTCAGAGAAGCCTCTGCAAAACATCCTCCACCACATTCAACACAGGAGGAATAGCTAAGGGCCTATGCTGGGGCAAAACAAGAATTCCCTAAGCCTTTTTCTGGAGTCAGAGTAATCTTGGCCTTCCCATTTAAAGTGCTCCCTCATGGAGTGAAGAGTCTCTGAAAATGAAAAATCCTCAGGAGGAGAAGCTGAAGGAGTGGAATCATCCACATCAGAATCAGAATAAGTAGGAAACTCTTGCAAGTCTTCCACAGAAGACTCTGAAGCCTGTGAACACTGTTCAAAACTATCAAACTCCTGTTCCACCCTAGGCCTCTTATCAGGTGGGGCATAGAACCTCTAATCAGAGTAATCAAATCTTCTGCCATTTTAAGCATATGTTTCTTAGGCACAGAGCCGAAATGCTAGGAGAAGCCCTACAGAAGCTGAACTTGGCCTTCCTCTAAAAGAAGCTTTGGCAACAGAAGGAGAGGCCTAACTACCTTGGGAAGAGAGGGAAGAACAGTTACCTGAGAAGCCCCTCAGCCTGGCCTACCTCCTGAGAGGGCACATCCTGTAACAGTAAAGTATCTGCCTGAGACTCCATAGAGACTCCTGGCAAAACCTCTGGCTCCCTGAGCCTTCTAAAGGACCGGCGTCCGGGACTGCCGGTTCCTCACCCTAGACTTCACTGTTTTGTCCGTGCACTCCTTAGATGAAGCAGGCGACGGAGTATCCGACGGCATAGTATAATTGCAACGCTTCCCAAACACTAACCTAGCACAATCAAGCCTCCTCTTAATAGTGCTTGTTAAATCTAGCACAAGAGCGGCAACCAACAACGCCGTGCTCAGGCCCTAAACAAGGTATACACAAAGTATGATAATCCCTATGCGGTATCTGCTTCCCACAAGAAATACAGTTATTCACTTTTCTGACATCCGGTTAAATACTGAGGCAAGAAAAACCAAAATGTTCCTTACTTAGCCAACTCTGTATTCGGTCTGAAACTCCGGTTTCGGAAAATCTCAGAACGCCAACCTGCACTCGCAAAATTGCTTCTGCATCGGACCATGCGGCAAAAAAGACTGAGGAAATGGCGTCGGTCATGCGCATTAGTACCCTGACGTACTGACGTCAGTCTAAGGCGCCATGACCGACGTCAGCCTTATACTCTGGTATTCGGGCCGACTGGGACGCGGACTATACCCAATTGTCAGGACTGCAGCAAGGGAAGACGAAGAACATCATCATATGCACATTTGAAAGAATGCTTAATAACCTGAGATGCAGAACTGACCATTTCCAAAAGATGGGGATGGGAGGTTAGCCAAAGACTGCTGCATATTTGCAAACATGGACAAGAGGTGCTTAGACATACGGGCTACACAATTTATAGCTCTGAAGGCCAAATGAGAGAAGGGCAAGTTTTTTTGTCAAGTCTATCAAAAGTATTGTTGCACTTGTCATTAGGGACAGGATTAGCAGAAGACAATGTTTCAGCACCTCTCTCTGCATCAAAGGAAAAAAAGGAAATTATGGTCAGATCTGCAGAAAAGGTTCTTTTAAAAGATAGTTGTGGTTATCTGAAATTCTATAGCATCTTTAAAGCTTCTTTAGATCCTGGGGATGAGAATCTGTACATTATGACTTAACAAAAAAGCAGCTTCAAGGCATAGGACAGGTTTAAGAGAATTTGTGCCAAGGATCAACACCTTGAGAATCGGACAAACACCTCCTTTCCCTTCCCATACTTAGCGGATCCTTCATTTCTGAAGCAGCATCTCCAAAGGAGAATTCCTCATTTGGGGAAGCAGAGGAAAGGGTATTCAAACTGACTCGCAAAGCTGTGGGGGTAGAAATTTGTGAACCATGATCTAACAATCCCTGAAAAGATTCTGAAAATAAGTGGAAGCAAAGTACAGTTGTGTACACTTACCATAAATGTAGATGTTAGAGTGTATTCACTATTGCAGTCATTATATTTGGGTAATCCCGCTGGCAGGTTGCCCTCAGTCGGCCTGAATTCCAAAGTCTTGGGTTCTGCGTCGGCTGTCGTAGCCCCTTCCCTGACGTCAGGTCGTCAGGGGTATAAAAGAAGCAGCAGACGTCATTTTCTTTAGTTTTTCTTGCCCCAGATGTCAGGTGCCCCCAAAAAAGGGTAGTCAAAATTTATATCTATACATAAAATTAGATGAAGCAATATAAACTTTACCTTCATCCACAAGCAAATACACCACGTAGGTTCCATCAGAAAAAAAGGAGGGATGGCAGGTGGGTAACCTGGACTGCAACAGTGAATACACTAACATCGACATTTATGGTAAGTGTACACAACTGTACTATTTTCTTCATGTTTCACTGTTGCAGTCATTACATTTGGGTAGATTCTCAAAGCTATGGTTGGGAGGCTGGAGCTAAATAGCATTAGGAGCGGCTAGGAGACCCTGTAGAACTGCAGTGGCAAAGCCTGCCCTGGATTTAGAGTGGCAGATGATAGTGCTTTGTAAAGGTGTGCACTGAACTCCAAGTAGCTGCCTCTAAAATGTCCTTGGTTGGTACTCCCCTGAGAAAGGCTGCTGAAGTGGCTGCAGCTCTGGTGGAATGTGGCCTAATGCCCTTAGTCACTGGCTTGCCGTGGTACAAGTAGCAGAAACGAATGCAATGGCCTGTCCACTTTTAAATAGTCTGCTTTGAGATGGCCTTTCCTTGTGATCCTGCAGCATATGCCACTAGTAATTGCTCAGTCTTTCTGAAAACTTTGGTTCTGTCCAAGCAGAATCTAAGCCGTCTGTGTACGTCCAAAGAATGCAGAATTCTTTCCCCCTTGTTCTGTGGATTTGGATAAAAAGTTGGCAGATGAATGGTTTGGTTAAGAGCCACACTGGACACCACTTTAGGCATAAATGTTGGGTTTGTCCTCAGGGAGACCCTGTCCGGATAAAAAATGATAAAAGGTTCCACAGCCATGAGTGCCTGTAGCTCTAAAACTCATCTTGGAGAAGTTATTGCTAGGAGCAGAGCTGTTTTCAAAGATAAAAACTTTATATCAGCAGTAGCAGCTGGCTCAAAAGGAGGCAGGGCGAGTTTTTCCAAGACATAGTTGAGGTCCCATGCAGGCATTAGTGATCTCCTTGGAGGCCTTAAATTTTTGGCTCCTCTGAGGTACTGTTTTAATAAGGGATGAGAAAAGATTGGTGGCTCTGCATTGTAATGAGCCGAAATGGCAGAGGCATGAATTTTAATAGATGAGAAAGATAGGCCTTTGTCCAGCATCTCAGTTAAGCATTGTAAAATCTGAGGAATATTTGGCACAGCTGTATCTGTTCCTTGTGCCTGGTTCCAAGCATAGAATCTCTTCCATTTCCCAGCAAAAGATTTTCTAGTACTAGGCCTTCTGGCTTCCAAAATGACATCCATCACATCTTTGCTGAGAGGTGCGTTTTGTATGACTACATTATCCGCCATGCTGTCAAGTTTAAAGTTCTGCGCTGGCTGTGCAGGACAGTAGATGCGGTACTTGAGGCAGGGTCCAAGCTGGGCATCGAGACAAGTTCCTTAATATTGGGTACCAGTGCTGGCGGGGCCAGTCTGGTGCAATCAGTATCATCTTTGGCTTCTCCTGTCTGACCTTTAGGAGTACCTTGGGGAGGAGAGGCAGAGGGGCAAAGGCATATACTGACAGGTTTTTCCAGCTGAAGGATAGGGCGTCTACTTTCCATGCTGGTCTGTCATAAATCCTTGTGCAGAATCTCTTTAGTTGGTAGTTGTGAGGTCTAAAGTCACAAGCCAAGCGTTCTTGCCCAGCATGGGCAGTAGCTGCTGCAAAGTCAACATTTTGAATTTTGGTATATCCAGGAATGTATTCAGAATCAATAGGTCCAGTATTGGCCTCCAGGCCTTGTCCTTTCTGGGTACCAAGAACAGTAGAGTAAAATGCTTGTCCCCACTCTTGCTCTGGCACTTGTTGAATGGCCCTCATGTCCATCAGGGATGAGACTTGTTTTTGTGCCTCTGCCCATTGATTTTCTGGCAGATCTGGCCAGCCGTTTGCCTTTGGCAGGGTATGGAAATGGAACTTGTAGCCTCGTGACACGATATTTAAAACCCACTTGTCCTGGGTTATAATGTGCCACTTTTGAGAAAAAAAGTGCTAATTTTCCCCCTAAGGGTGCTGCCAGGAAATAAGTGCTTGGTGCAGGCAGGGGGAAGTCATTAGGACTGTTTCCTGTAAGGTTGTGATTCATCTTATGCACCCCATTGCTTTGACCTGTATAAACCTTGCACTTGGGATCTGCCTCTAGGGCGTCTGGGTCTGCCCCTTTGAGGTCTGTCCGACACAGGAAAGGACAAATTCTTTGCTGGCCAGTGTCTACTAAACCTAGGTGGCTGTACTTGTAAGAAATCTTTGACCGTTTGCATAGATTTAGCCTTGTCCTCCATTTTCTTTAACACCTCTTCTGCCTTAACACCAAACAAAGAATCATGCTGTAAAGGTGCATCTAATAATTGAATTTTAACATGATCAGGCAGATTTTGTTCCTTTAACCAAGCATGCCTTCTAATTACAGAACCTGTAACTGTGGTCCTGCAGGAGGGCCTCTAAAGAATCAAAACCACATTGCAAAGTATGCTCTCCAATTTGTTCAGCTGCATGCAATATATCCTGCGTTTCCTTGTTTTCTGCACATTCAGAGTTTAACAACATTTTCTGTTTAAGCAATGCCAAGACAGGTTGCTGATATTTGAGCATATGAAAAGTACAGTTTTGTACCTACCATAAATGTAGATGTTCGAGTGTATACCCTGCTGCAGTCATCACACTTGGGTTATCCTGTCGTCAGGCGGTCCCGCAGTCGGCCTGAATTCCAAAGTCTTGGTCCAGCGTTGGTTGCTGTCACTTCTTCCCTGACGTCAGTGCGCCAGGGGTATATATGATGCATCCAACGCCATTTTCTTCAGTTTTTCTTGCCCCAGATGTCAGGTGCCCCCAAAAAGGTGGTCAGTAAATAGTACCAATCTAAAAAAGTTCAGCACAAACAAAACATCCCTCCAGCTATAAGCAAATACATCACAAAGGTAGTATCAGGTTTTAAGGTATTGTAAAGTTTTAGTTAGTTAGGTCAGAGGGATGGAGGGAGGGTAACCTGGACTGCAGCAGGGTATACACTCGAACATCTACATTTATGGTAGGTACAAAACTGTACTATGTTCATCGTGTTACCCTGCTGCAGTCATCACACTTGGGTAGAATCCCAAAGCTAAGGATGGGAGGTGGAGTCAAACAGGGTTAGAGGAGGCTAGAAGGCCCTGCAGAACTGCAGTGGCAAAGCCAGCTCTAGTCTTAGAGTAAAGTGGTAAGTGGTAGTGTTTGGTGACGGTGTGTACTGAACTCCAAGCTGCAGCTTCCAAAATATCCTTGGTTGGCACCCCCGAGGAAAGCTGTAGATGTAGCTGCTGCCCTGGTAGAGTGGGGTCTTATGGTAGCAGGAACTGGTTTTCCATGATGAGTGTAGCAAAAATGAATGCAATGTCCTATCCATTTGGAAATGGTCTGTTTTGATATAGCCTTCCCTTGTGAAGCTGCAGCATAGGATACAAAGAGCTGGTCAGATTTTCTGAAAACCTTAGTTTTATCTAAGTAGTAACGTAGTTGCCTGTGAATGTCCAAGGAGTGCAGTAGTCTTTCTCCTTTGTTCTGTGGATTTGGAAAGAAGGTGGGTAAGTGGATGGTTTGATTTAGAGCCACACTGGATACCACCTTAGGCATAAAGGAGGGATTAGTTCATAGAGAAACTCTGTCTTGATGGAAAATGAGGAAAGGCTCTACTGCCATTAGTGCCTGAAGCTGAGACTCTTCTGGCTGAAGTTATTGCTAGCAGCAGGGCAGTCTTCCATGATATAAACTTTAGGTCGGCAGAGAAAGCTGGTTCAAAGGGAGGTAGCGTAAGTTTTTCCAGAACAAAGTTGAGGTCCCAGGTTGGTATAGGTGCTCTCCTGGGGGGGGGCCTAATGTTTTTGGCCCCTCAGAGAAACTGCCTTAGAAGCGGATGTGAAAATAACAGAGGATCCGTGTTGTAGTGGGCTGAAATAGCTGAGGCGTGGATTTTAATAGATGAAAAAGAAAGTCCTTTGTGCAACATCTCAGTTAAATACTGTAGAATCTGAGGTATGAGAGGCTGAAGGGTATTTTGGCCTTTAGCTTGGTCCCAGGCACAAAACCTTTTCCATTTGTCCGAGTAGGCCTTTCTGGTGCTGGGTCTCCTAGCTTCCAGAATAACATCCATAACTGCTTGAGGGAGAGGAGCTGGCTTGTTGCTTAAGTGATTTGCCATGCAGCCAAATTTAAGGTTTTGAGCTGGCTGTGTAGAATCTGATTGTCTTGCTGTGTGAGCAAATGAGCAATTTCTGGTAAAATCCAAGGTGGGCCCTGGGCCATATTCCTCAGTAGTGGGTACCAGTGCTGGCGTGGCCAGTCTGGGGCTATGAGTATCATTCTGGGTCTCTCCTTCCTAACTTTCAGCAGCACCTTTGTGAGAAGGGGCAATGGAGGGAAGGCATATACTGTCAGGTTTTTCCAACTGAATGAGAGTGCGCCCACTTTCCAAGCTTGATGGTGAAGCTTCCTTGTACAAAATTTTTTTAGCTGATAGTTTTGGGGGCTGGCAAACAGGTCTATGTCTGGGTGGCCCCATTTTTGAGTTATCATTGCAAATACTTGTGGATCCAGTTTCCACTCGTGGGGATCCAGGATGTTTCTGCTGAGGTTGTCTGCCAATGTGTTCTTTTTTCCTGGCAGGAATTGAGCTTGTAGCTGAACTTGGTAAGCCAGTGCTGTGTTCCACAAGGTCACTGCTTGCCTGCATAGAGGGTAGGAGTGTGTACCCCCTTGTTTATGTACCACATTACTGTGGTGTTGTCCATCCTTATTGTAAGCTGTCCTGGATGCAAGCGGTCCTTGAAGGCTGTCAGGGCATTCTGTACAGCTAGCATTTCTTTTTGATTGATGTGCAGATTCCTTTGATCTGCAGTCCATATGCCTTGAACGCACTGTCCTGCCATGTGTGCCCCCCAGGCATAGTCCGATGCATCTATTGTCATAGTTTGCCTGGCTGGGGGCAAGGTGAAAGGCTGACCCTTGTTGAGGTGACATGCCTGTGACCACCATAGAAACTCTTGTTTAAGGCAGGGAATGAGAGATATCATTGTGTCCAAGCTGTGGCTGTGTTGAGACCACACGCTTTTTAGGTACCACTGTAATTTCCTCATATGCAGCTTTGCAAATGGTATTAGTAGTATGCAAGATGCCATGAAGCCCAAGGCCTGCAGAATTTTTCTTGCAGGGAGTTGGGTCTTTGTTGCCATTGTTCTGAAATATTGAGTCAGTTGTAGTTGTTTGTCTGGCGTCAGATAAGCCATCTGGGCCGTTGTATTCAAGCTGGCACCCAATAATGTCATATTTTGTGAGGGCACTATTTTGATTTCTTTTCGTTTACCGTGTACCCTAGGCAACTTAGAAGGTGTTTTACAAAAGCCAGATGTAAGAGGATGTCCTTGCTTTCTGCTTGGATTAGGCCGTCATTCAGGTATGGGTATATTTGAATTCCTCTTTGTCTGCAGTATGCAATTACTGGTGCCAGGCATTTTGTGAAAACCCTGGGCGCAGTGGATAAGCCAAAGGGCAGTGCAGAGAATTGGTAATGGGTTGAACCTGCAATGAAACTGAGGTATCTTATGCAATTTTGTCTGATAGGGACATGCAGGTATGCCTCCTTGAGGTCCAACGTTACTAGCCATGCTTTCTTGCCCAACATGGGAAGAAGCTGCTGTAGTGTTAGCATCTTGAATTTGGGTACTTGTAAGAAGGTGTTTAGAATTGAAAGGTCCAGAATTGGTCTCCAAGCAGTGTCCTTTCTGGGGACTAGAAAAAGAGTCTTGAGTAAAATCCTTGGCCTTGCTCCCGTGTAGGTACCAGTTGAATGGCTCTCATGTCCATGAGAGTTGTAATTTGTTTTTGTGCCTCTGCCCACTGATTTTGTGGCAGGTTTGGCATTCCTCTTATCGTTGGTAAGGTGTAGAAATGGAATCTGTATCCTTGTGAAATAATGTCTAGGACCCATTTCTCCTTTGTGACGATGCGCCAGTTGTCTGAAAAAAGTGCTAATTTTCCTCACAAGGAAGCTGCCAAGAGAGTTTTGCTTGGCCATATGAGGTTTAAGTCATTGTGTTTGCCTTCTAGTAGTTTGGGGCCTGTCTTTTTCTCCCTTCTGTGTTGCAGTGCCCCATTGTCGCAGTTTGTAGTGGGTTTGTGGTTGTCCTCTGCCTCTTGGGCGTCTGTATTTACCCCTCTGAGGTCTGTCAGTAGCTGGAAAAGACCAATTTTTTGTTGGCCAATTTCTGCTGAAGCGAGGGGGCTGAACCTGTAAGAAATCTTTGACAGTCTGCATAGATTTTGCCTTATCCTCCATTTTCTTTAAGACTTCTTCTGCTTTAACTCCAAATAGGACATCCTGCTGTAAGGGAGCATCTAGTAACTTTGCTTTAACATGATCAGGCAGAGTTTGTTCCTTTAACCAAACATGCCTACGTATAACAGACCCAGTAACAGCTGCTCTACAGGAAGCTTCCAAGGAATCAAATCCACATTGTAAAGTAAGTTTGCCCACCTGTTCAGCTGCATGCAACAGATCCTACATTTCCTTCAATTCAGACTGTTGAGGGTGTGCGCTCAGCTTTTGTTTTATTTGAGACATTAGAAATTGCTGGTATTTTAGCATGTGAAATTGACAATTTACTGCTCTCATAGCTAGAGTGGCTGAAGTGTAAACCTTCTTCCCCCACCTGTCTAGTGCTCTGGAGTCCCTTTCAGAGGGTACAGGATTTTTTGCCATAGAAGCCTTAGCCCCTTTGGGACCCTTGGAGATAGTCTCTGGGTCAGCAACAGGGCTTTTATAAAGGAATTTGTGGGGGTCAGGCACTCTATACCTGTCTGGTTTTGCTGGAGCAGGAGGCAGAGAATCTGGATTTAAACTAGATTCTAAGTAAACATCATCCACAATGTCTAAAACTGGGGGGATAGCAAGTGGTCTGTGCTGGGGGAGTAAAATAAGCTCTCTGAGCCTTTTCTTTGAGTCAGAGTAGTCCTGACCTTCCCAATGAAAATGTTCCCTCATAGTATGTAAAGTTTCCCCAAAGGAGTAGTCTTCAGGGGGAGAAGCTGAGGGAATGGAATCCTCAGCATCAGAATCTTCATAAGGGGGAAAGGAGTAATCTTGTTCCTCAGAGGAGCATGAGGAAATAGACACTTGGTCAGAGGAGGCATAATCTTCCTCTTGTCTAGGCCTTTTGTCGGGTGGGGGTTGGGAACCCCTGATTAAAGAGATCAAATCTTCAGTCATTTTAAGCATCTGTTTCTTAGGCATGGGGCCTTGAACTGGAGACTGAAGTGCAGTCTTTTTTGGTTTAAGAGGAGTCTTAAGCTTAGGATACGTTTTTATGGTGAGCGTTGTCGGTCTGAAGACACCTTCAGAAACCAAAGGTGTTTCTGCAGCACCGGCTTCTCATTCTGCAATGTCGTCGGTAGGGCCTAAAGAAAATGGTTGTGTCGGCCTAGAACTCTCCACCATAGGATCCGAAGCGGTCTCGCGTTCCAAGTCTGCGGTAGCCAGGGGCTGTGTAGGCGCCTCAATGAAAACCGGTGAACCGGAGACTGGCCCAGCCAAGGGCTCGGAGTCTGGCTTGGGTCTAGGCTGCCTGTCCTTATCTTTGAATTTTTTGTGCACGCCGGTAGTCAGTTGCTCCAACGGCATAGTGCAATTAAATTTTCTACCCAAGTAGTGTCGTGCGAAATCAAAGCGTTGTTTTATAGTTCGCTTATTGAACCTAGCACAAAAGCGACAACCAGTGACATCGTGGTCTGGGCCTAGGCAAGGTATACAATAAGAATGAAAATCCTTATGAGGTATTTGCTTCCCACAAGAAATACAATTGTTAACTTTTTCTGACATCGGTCTGAGGCAAGAAAAGTTTCCCCAACGGGGTACTTAATTTTACTGAAGACTTCGGATCTGAAATTCTACTTCGAAAATCTCAGGAGTCGGCCGACCGGCACTTGCGAACTGCTTCTGCTTCGGGCACCGCGCAGCAAGAAAGACGGAAGAAAATGGCGTCGGATGCATCATATATACCCCTGGCGCACGGACGTCAGGGAATAAGCGACAGCAACCGACGCTGGACCAAGACTTTGGAATTCAGGCCGACTGCGGGACCACCTGACGACAGGATAACCCAAGTGTGATGACTGCAGCAGGGTAACACGATGAACATCTGACAGTTTAAAGCCCTTATAGCCAAGGTAGCGGATGTGTAAACCTTTTTTCCCCCCATCTATCCAGTGCCCTAGAATCCCTGTCAGAAGGGGTAGGGTTTTTTGCAGCGGAAGCCTCAACTCCCTTGGGACCTGAGAAATAGTTTCTGGGTCTGCAGCAGGGTTTTTAAAAAGGAATTTATGTGAGTTAGGAACCCTGTAATATCTGTCAGGCTTAACAGAAGCTGGAGGTAAGGAGTCAGGGGTAAGGCTAGACTCCGAAAACACATCATCTACAATGTCTAGCACAGGAGGGATGGCTAGTGGCTTGTGCTGAGGTAGTAACAGGAAATCCCCGAGCCTCTTTTCAGACTCTGAAAAATCTTGGCTCTCCCAGTGGAAATGCTCCCTCATGGTATGTAAGTTTTCCCCAAAAGAATAGTCCTCAGGAAGAGAAGCTGAAGGTATGGATTCTTCAGCATCAGAATCCTCACAGGGGGAAAAGAATATTCCTGATCAGTAGAGGAATTAGAAGAAATGGAAACCTGATCTGAAGAGTCATAGTCAGTCTCGTGCCTAGGCCTCTTATCAGGAGGGTGATGATAACCCCTGATCAAGGTAATCAAGTCTTCGGCCATTTTGAGCATCTGTTTTTGGGCATGGAGGCCTGTCCACGTGGCTCTTGAGGTTGCTTCTTTGAAGGTGCTTTAGTCTTTGCCTTTGAAGTCGGTTTAATGTATAGATGTTTGGGTCTGAAGACACCCTCAGAAGCCGGTGCCTGCTCAGCGGCTACAGACCCATCTGAAGGATTAGCGTCCAAGGCTCCAATACCTTGAGTTTCCAGTGGCATGGCAGACTCCACGTGGGAGTCGGTAGCGGCCTGCGACTCTAAAGCAGCGGTCGTCAGGGGCTGCGAAAGCACCCGAGGACCGGCGACTGGCTTAAGAGAAGCTTCGTCGGTTTTGGGCCTCGGCTGTCTTTCTTTTTCTTTGCGTTTTTTGTGAACTCCGGTAGTCGGATGGCTTTCCGACGACATTTCTGGATTATTAAATCTGCGTCCAAAGTAGTTTAAAGCAAAATCATAACGATGCTCAATAGTTCGTTGGTTAAATCTAGCACAAAACCGACAACCCAGAAAATTATGATCAGGGCTTAGGCAAGGAATACAGTAAGAATGAAAGTCCTTATGAGATATTTGCCTCCCACAAGAAATACAATTATTAACTTTTTCTGACATCGGTTCTGGAGCAAGATAAAATTTTCCCCAACAGGGTACTTGGCTTTATAGAAGACTTTGGACCTGAAATTCGAATTTGAAAATCTCAGGAGTCTGCCGACCGGCACTTGCGAACTGCTTCTGCTTCGGGCACCGCGCGGCAAGAAAGACTGAAGAAAATGGCGTCGGCTGCTTCTTTTATACCCCTTACGACCGGACGTCAGGGAAAGGGAGACTACAGCCGACGCAGGACCCAAGACTTTGGAATTCAGGCAGACTGAGGGCAACCTGCCAGCAGGATTACCCAAATGTAATGACTGCAACAGTGAAACACGAAAAACATTGGTCTTTTTAATCAGAGTGGAACAAAAACAGGCTGTGGAAGAGTATTGAAAGGACTGGGGTGCTTTAAACACTATGCAAAACTAAACCAATCCTCCAGAGTTTCTTTTTGAGGACAAGAATGGAGGAGGAGAAAAGGTGGGATGTGCAAGAGTACAAGATCACAGTTGCCTGCAATGGGGACGCACTAGAGGGCCCTACAAGAAGACTGACAGTCCAAGGGCTGCATAAATGCATCAGAGGAGTTGGTCTCAAGACTGCACAAGACATGTGAATGTACTGGTTGTCATTCAACTCTTATCAACTTCTTTTTCTTGGCCTAAGGGTAGGTTTTAAGCCGGGAATCTGTAGATATAAGGCAGCTTATATCAAGTCCCCAGACGTCTTTTGAGAAATATATTGAGGGAATTTAGCAGACTTCTGACCGTTTCTGAAGTGAAATGAAAACACATATGGCATGACTCAACACTGTGTTCATCCTCCAGACAGAAAACATAACTGGAATGAGAATATCGTACACAGCATTTGCATTATGTCTGTTAAAAACAGCAATAGTTTTTTTAAGAAATCTTTAGACTAAGAGTAAGGGTCCTCACCAGGGTACTTATCTGCCTTAAGTCTAGGTACCAGAAGCTGACAAACTATACTACAAGCAGAACGAAATTCTGTATGAGCATACCAACAACAAAAACATTTTGAGTTTTGATGAGCCTGTGTATTCCTCTTATACTAGCACATCCTCCCGTTTTAAGGGTGGATAAATGACACGTGCAAGAAATCTGAAGCACTGTAGACTGGCCAGGTGTATGGATCCTTGTTAGGATACTTCCCTTATTGTAATGGCTACTGCAACTGTGATCTAATAAAAAAAAAATGACTTGCTAGTTAAGTTTACACATCAATGAAAAACAAACATTCACATGAAAAACATGCTTATAACACTGGTCTTTCTAAACCAGGAATTAAATGCAACTGATTTAATGTCAATCGGAACTTCTTCAAAATGGTCACCAAAATCAGAATTAAACAAGTATATACAAGTCACATACAAAATTGCAAAGGAACACTAAAAAGAGAACTACAAAATTTTGTAAGCTGTGACCAAGCCTAACAGCAGCACTTGAAGGGATTCACTAAAGATACATGCCAAGAATCAGAGAGTTTGGTACCATTACTTGCAGCAGTCACCAAGGTTGTTCGTTCCAATGCATCACAATGCAAGGACTGACTCCACTCAGTGGTGCAGAGGGATACAGCCCGGATTGTCACCTGGAGTACAAAGTTCAATTACTCCAGTATCTGTAGGTGCTTGCCAGGGAGGGTGGAGGTAGCTGTGGGTTGCCATACATGACACACAGCAAAACCACTAGAGGTGTACCCCTGTGGAGTTCTGAGTTGGCCAAGCCTGTATTACTACTACAGAAATAGCATTAAGTGGCAGACAGGCAACTAGCCTGCAGAGGCAGGTTCCCTTTGATTTAGCACTTGCTAACTTGGTAGAGCTGATAAAGGAGGAGGAAATGCTCCAAGGGAGAAGAGGGTAACCAAACCTCAAGACCAGCAAGCTGCCTGCTCCCTACTGCCAGACTCTTCCAGGCAAACAGAGGAATGACAGAGGTTCCCAGGCAAGAGGAAGAGGTCTGTAGGATTCTTACCCAGTCCCTATTCTCTTAAAACAAATCAGTCTACTCAGTAAAGGTAAAGGAGCCATCAGGCAAAGTCAAGGGGAGGGGGATAAATAATTTTGGAATGAACAGTATAAAACCAAACTAGAAAAACAGCAGCATCTCAGATAGAATATTGTTAATTCTGCTCACCATCATGGTTATATCTCTGGAATTAACAGATACCACATTTAACCCAAAAATAAAACCAGTCATACATATTTTCCTCTTTCCCAGGCATTACCAATAAAAATTATAATGCAAAATTACCCAGCTAAGAAAAACTGTGATAATGGGTCTACTTCACTAGACAGAACCATCACTTACCAGACTTTCATAATGCTGAGACGAAAAGGCCGACAACCCCACAACACAGACTTCCCGAAAAACTGACTTTCCACTCCAGATTAAGTGGATGCTTGGCCACCATGTTGAACCTTGCCCCTTACTCCTGCGATAATTGCACTAAGGGGCAAAGTTCAACATGGTGGCCAAGCATTTACTTACCTGGAGTGGAAAGTCGGTGTTGTCGGACTTTTGGTCTCGGCATTATGAAAGTCAGGGTAGTGAGAGTTCGGTCTGAAGTAGACCCATGATAACACACACACACACACACACACACACACACAAACACACACACACACACTCACACACACACACACACACACACACACACACACACACACACACACACACACACACACACACACACACACACACACACACACACACACACACACACACACACACACACACACACACACACACACACACACAATATATGTATGTCATTTCCTTGAACATCCACTAACAAATAGCTAACTACTGAAAATACAACTGAATCACAACCCACCAGCTCTTGCATAGGCTTTAACATAGGCTCAACTGGAGTGAAAGTTCACAGTTCCTCAATCACCAAACTCCCCACAACTTCGGAGGAAATTTTAACGTGGCCCTAAGAGTGGGGCACATCCAGTACAATACATTTCAACTGCATGCATGCATACACATACCGATAAATGCAATTTTCCATACGAAAGGCCACCAGATCATGAATGATTGAGGATGGGAGAAAGGAGACCAAGTATGGTGATGAAGACTTAACTACCAGTTTGTATCTAACATTACAGCAAGTACAGAACTTTCACACCTGGGACTTCAAGTACCATCTTCATCACCCTGAGGATGAAGCCCAAAAATGTATCCTCTTGGATGGCTCCTCAATGAATACACCCAGATTATGGTAGCTCCATAAGATGACCAGGATACGAAGATCACATCCAACTTAGTGTTGCACAAAAGTGAAGCCCAAGTGGCCATGGTGCATATATCATCCAAGGATGTATTTTTAAAGCATTCTGAGAGGCAACCACAAGTCTAGTAGAGTGAACCACAAGCTCAGATGCTTGATAACATAGCTAAGTTGCAAAGAGAGATACAGTTTTCTTTTCCCCTGTTATGTACCCAACTTTTGAAAGAATGAAAGAAAAACTTGGGAATATTTTTCTGACAAACTTGTACATAGTGCAACAAATACACTTTTAAAATAATTACGCAGAAGTACAGGTAGGTGAACTGACTGACCAAAAGCTGGTCTCCACCACTACCTTAAATATAAAGGAGGGATTAGTTCTCATGAAGCCACTAGAAAACACTAAGTAAAAAGAGGATTCTTGAGAAGCCCTGCAGCTCTGAAAATTGTCTTTTATGAAAGTAACAGCAACAAGGAAAAAAAATCTTCCAAGGAGCCACAAATTTAAGGTCTGCCAAAAGTAGTCACAATGGTAACAAAAGTAATTTTTTTTGCTACAGAATTTAATTTATTTTGCATTTGTTTACCAGGAAAGTCCGTCTGGATACACAGTCCTTTTTCAGTGGAGGCCAGGGAAGAAATGCTCCACATTTAACAAATATAATATTAACAACGTCTACAAAGAGTACACACATAAAAAAAGATACAAATGAAAAAAATATATAAAATATTCCTACAAGGTTGTATAATATAATCAAAGAAAAGGATACAATGTTAGGGCAGAATAAATTAATAATAGTTGGTTATAAGTCATGGTATACACGAACATCTGTGGTCAACACTGCTGAAAGAGCTAAGGAGGAGATGAAACATAAATTGCATTAAGACAAACATTACCCTGGAGTGGAACAGGAACAAAGCCAGGTGTTTTAGCAAGGTGGGCTTTTAGAGCTCTTAAATTCTGTTAAAGATTTTGTTACGCAACATGATAGGGAATTCCATCTTCTGGCTATATAGGTAGAGTATAGGGACTCACCTGCAGAGTTATTGGCCTTCGAGACATCTAGTAGCCGTTTGTTATTGGAGCGTAGTACTCTGTTTCCAGTGCATGGTGGAGAAAATTACTTACAGCGGGGGTTTTATCTGGGTGATGCAGAATCTTATGGGACAGTGGTAGTTGGTTATACAGAAGGAGATGAGAAAATTCTAGCCACTGTAGCTCTTAGAGCTTTACAATGAGGTGTCTTATAGGGAGAGTCGGTAGCAAACCTGGCAATTTTATTGTAGCATGCTTCTAGTTTTGTGCTGTTTTTCTTAGATTAGTGAGAATTGAAAAGGCATATGTGAGTGTCGAGAGTAGGCGTGTGCATGCTGTGGTTTCTTTGGTTGTTTTTGTCAGAAAGAGTTTGTTCCTATATAGGAACCCAAGTTTTTTGTTAACTTTTT
The DNA here is from genome assembly GCF_019279795.1 of Protopterus annectens. Classification (NCBI taxonomy): domain Eukaryota; kingdom Metazoa; phylum Chordata; order Ceratodontiformes; family Protopteridae; genus Protopterus; species Protopterus annectens. The sequence continues at coordinate 910,327,229 of NC_056731.1, read as the reverse complement.
TATGGTTTGAACAATGTGAATGCCAAATCTTAAGTTGCAGTCTATTTCTACACCTTGTAGTTTGGTGTGATCTACAAAAGTGAGAGACAATGGTGTTTTTGGATACTATGTTGAAAGGAAAAGAAGGTGGTGTGCATCTAGTTGGGGGTTGAATAGTAATAGTTTTGTTTTACTGGGGTTTAGAATTAGCTGGTAGTCAGATAACCAGGATTGAATGGATAGAAAGAATGCTTCTGTAAGAGTGTGTGTAGTTATTGGATGGAAGAGGCATTACAAATTAATGTGGAATCATCTGCGTATTGTATAAGTGCAGCATGAGGTGTAGAGGTGTGGGGATTATTGGTAAAAATAGTGAATAGTAGTGGCCCAAGAATGGAGCCTGGGGGAACATCTAGTGTTACTGGAAGTACTGGGGAAATGTCAGTGTGCCGCTGAACTGCCTGTGGACGGCCTGATAGAGATTAAGGTTAGAAAGGACATTTATGTGCTACTGTATCAAATGCCTTTGAGGGGTCTAGAAAGAGTAGATACAAATTTACCATTGTTTCTATATTTATTTACAGTTTCTATGAATGACAAGAGGGCAGTAGTGGTGCTGCGACAGGGACGCAATCCATATTATGTGTTAGCAAGTAGTCTGTGGGTGTTAAGATGGACCATAATTTTGGATAGAGGGAAGAGGACAGCAAAGGGGCGATAGTCTGATATTTCTTTTGAGGTGCCACCTTTGTGGAGAGGGATTATATAAGAAATTTTCCAGATATCAGGAACTACATTTTCAGTTATAGATTGGTTAATAAGAATTTTATTTTTACAGGAGAAGCTATGGCCTCAGCAGCAAGTTTCAGAAAGTCTGCTGGAAGTTTATCAGCTGCTAAAGTAGTGGGTTTCAATTTCTTTAACCGTTTTTTTTTTTTTTTTAACTGTGCCCATAGTTACGGGTTGCAGAGAGAAATAGTTGTTACTGTCTGTGTTACATGAAGTAGTGAAGATGGTTGAGGCTTGGTTAGGGCAAGAACTGATTCAGTAATGCCTGTTGAACTGTGTAGCTATGTTATCATTACTGTTTTCCCAGTGGTTGAGGGAGGTGTACTAGCTTTACCAAGTAAAAATGTTGATGGCTGACCAGAATTTTTGAGGGCTGTTTAGATGTTTTTTCTGTATGACATGATAGTAGTTGATTTTGTCTAGTCTGACCATTTTTTTGACTTTGTTTCTGAGGTCCGGGTATGATGTTTTGAGATCCAATTTTACGCCAGTCAGTCATGTTTTATCAAGTAGTTTCATTAGGGACTTAGTTTCTTTGGTAAGCCAGGGTGCATAAATTGATTTGACTCATTGTTCTAGCTAGGGCATACGAGTTGAGGAAATTTATGTAGACAGTGTTCAAATAATGGACAGCATCATTAAGACTGAGGGTATTAAGTGGTTCCCATATACAAGTTTTTAAGGCTGGGTTATGATTGAAATTTGTTTTGTTTCTTATCAGTTGGTACGTAGTTGGTTTAGCTTGACAGGTGTGGAGTTTTAGCATAAAGGTAGGGTGACAAGTTGCACAGGGTGTCTGGTAAGCAACCAGAATTATAGGCGAGGACTGGTCTATTTATGGGGATCCAGTCTAGAACCGATTCTCATTTGGAAGTTTTGTTAGTTCTAGTTGGTGACTGAATAATTTGACCAAATCCATGCAGATTTATATAGTTGATGGGACTGTGAGGAATAAGTTAACCCATCTATGTTAAAGTCTCCAATGCAAAATGTTTCATGTGAGAAAGAATGTGTGGCCCAGTTAAGTAAATTCTCCAGATTAGCTGTATTGTTGCCTGGTGGGATGTAGCAGCAGATTATGTGGATTAATTTTATGGTATTGATTTTTAATCTGGTGAGTATGATTTCAACTTTGTCAAGGGAAGGTGTGGGTACTTCAACAGTTTCAACATGGAGTTCACTTCTAAACAATATAGCAACACCACCACCTTTTTTTTACTTTTTCTATCATTATGTAGAATACTGTAACCAGGTGGTAAAATTTCATTTGTGGTGTCAGGCTTTAGCCAAGTTTCAGTTAAGAGAACAATGTCAGAGTTACAGAAGGAGAGGGTGACATGAAGTTCTTGACCTTTATTTACAATGCTTCTTATAATAAAGTTTAAGAGTAAAAGGTCTATGGCTTTTCGTGGGGATAATAATGTATTAGGATACTGGTTGGGGAGGTAGAAGTGTTGAGATGGAGGACCAGAATTAGAATGAATATCTCTACTGAGAGAGGGTTTAGATACCAAATAGGTAATGAGATGTATTAAAGTGGTCATGTACCCGTTATACTTAAAGGAAGGTTTAGAATTGTATTGTTCTGGTACTCTGTGGGTGGGGATAAAATGGAGTGTGGTTATGTTGAAGCTGGATGGGTAGAGAAAAGCAATGAAATGGGTGGAATTATTAGCAGTGGTGGCATGGTGAGGTGCCGAGTTACCTAGATGTGTATGATATGAGGTAGTGTTTGCAAGTAAAGAAAGGATAGCAAGGGAAGGGATGCTTTGCAGTAGCATAATGCTTGGGTTTCAGTTATAAAAAGAAGAGAAGGGATGTTATGTTGTTGGGAGTTGTTTCACTAATGCTTTTGAAAGATGTTTGTTTTATACAATGGAGTATTAATAGAATGCTGTCAGAGGTAGTGTAGAGAAGTGGCATGTGTGAGAGTGAATAGGTAAATATGGGTTGAGTTGGAGATAAAGGAGGGGAGGGTGGGAGTGAATTCTCTATGAGAAGGGTGGAGAAATGGGGTACATGGAAGCTGTGTGGGGTGTGTTTGTAGTGATGTGTGATTCGCTGTGGAGGAGTGAGAGTGGCTAAAGTGTATAAATGCAATTTATGTGGGGGTGGGTAGGAATGGGGATAGGGTAGCGAAGTGAGCCCGAGCTTAGTGGGTTGAAATCATGAGGCCAAGGAGTCAGTGATTATAAATCCAGTCAGTCAACTTGAGACCCAGCCCCAGGTCAGTATATCAGAGAGAGAAAGTATCTGGTTACTGTTAAAGGATACAACAAGAAAAATGGTACAGAAGATATTGAGAAACTGAGGGGGATAATACAAGAGGCTGTGTGTTTTTACCAGAGAAACAATCTGCTTACTGTTGCAGTCCCAACAGTCAAAGCTGGGAAACTGTCGTGGGCTGTAAAAAGCAAGGAGCCTATCAAGAACTTTTACAAACCTTTAGTGAAGCTAGCAACATAGAGAGCCCTAGTAAAACTTGGACGTGGCTGCCAAGTAAACTATGAGTGAAGAAAAATTCTATGCAGAACACACAAGTGGTCAACAATAATACCTTTATAGTTTCAATGCCAATGTCCCAGGATAGAGTCCATAATAATAAAGGAGTCAATTTATTCTTATAGATTCTTCTTGTATTTGTGCCACCTTTTCTAAATAAGATGGGCCCTAACTATTACTGAAAGTGGAGAAATTATATGGTCAACCATATGGACAAAAGGTCTGGTGAGGCTTTCTAGATAGTTGAAACAGAAGACTTTTGGATGACCTCAGACATAAAAACCTGAATAGAAGAAGAGGTCTAAGCAGGGGAAACCCCATGTGGGTCTGAACAGCTCTGGCCTGGCACACGCTGACCTCCAGAAATTTGTTAAAAGGAGGAGAACTGCATGAAGGAAGCATAATGGAGATGCAAAGACAGATGCCCAGCAAGGGCATCTCTGGGATGTTTTCCTAAGAAAGGATAAAGAAAAAGTAACAGCAGCATTTTGCATTAGTTAGGGATACAAGCATGTCACAGCAAGGCTTTCCCCTGTGGCAGAAAAGAAGAGACTCCCCTGAAAGATTGAGATTTCCGAGGTGCAACATAAAACAGCATCTGACCCAGTCCATTAGAGAACTGGCTTCTCTTGGCAATCACCTCACAAATAAAAGGCAGTTGGATAAAACGCTCCCTTCTACACCCACACAGTCTCCCAAAACTGGGGGTAGGAATTGGTGTAACCTTGCTTGCTGATAAGTAATACCACCGACATATCATTGGACGGCAACAGCATTTTGATGAAAGTCATCCTGAACTGCTTGTAAAGTGAAGAGGATGGCACTCATTTCAAGAAAATAGGATGACTTGGCCTTGATCTGTGACTATGTACCTTGGTTTGTCTGTTCTTGAAAAGCAGTTGTCATAGTAGGGATGGGAACTTAATGTCTGCCCAGACACAAGTTGGGACTTGTAAATCCACCACCTGATGTGCCTTTTGCATTTCTGAAATAGCTCATTAACCACATGAGCTAATCATGACATTTCCACTACACCCCGAGGGACCCACTTTACCGGACTCATATGGTAGCTAGCATATGAGACCAAGCAAATTGTTGCTGCCCTTATATTAAATGCCAACAAAGGGCAGCTGCAACCATATGACTAGAGACACTAAAGACAGATGCTCTGGTGAAGTTAAACTTTGGAGTGTCCAAGCTACATCCAAACAAATATAAAATCAACCCAGCAAGCATCATCTGAGATTTTGCAGTGTTCACTGTAATCCCTACCATGGTTTGCAACTGTGACTGAAAGGCTCCTTTTGAAGTTACAGGACTGTCGAAAGATGGGAATACAAGAAGCCAGTCATCTTGGTATATACAAATACCAGCAAACTGCAGCCATACATGTGCTGCAGCCACTTGTATACACTTTGAGCATGCACAAAGATGATGCAAAACCAAATGGCAGCATAAAAACTAAGTGACTAGCCCATATGCAGAAAAGAACGTTGAATACTTCAGCTGTTTTAATATGGAGGTCATCCTGGAGGTCCAATGAGCACACCCAGTCTCCTTCTGATAAGCAGGGAAGGACCAGTGGCACCATGCCAACATGAATGGGCTCTTTTGGGGCACACTATTTAGGCTGCTGAAGTACAGAAAGGTCTTGAAGTCTTCATTTTCTTTGTTACTGAAAAGAACCTTCGATAAAAGCCTAATTCTTACTTTTCTTGTGGGATTTCTTGGATGACATTTTGTTGTGAAAGAGACAACATGCTGCAGTCTTTTGAGGGGTTGGGATCTCTGACATTGGAACGGCTTGAAATCTAGAATAGAAGAGGAAAGGGTGTGTGCAGCTACTGGATACTGCAGTTCTTACCCCCCTTGCCCCATTTGATAGCCATCTGTGCAGACAAACACAAATGCAGGAACAGATCACCTCCAACTGACTTTAGAGAAGACAACGAGGCAAGGACTCAAAGCTGACTGCAGAACATCAAATTGAAACCTGCAGTATCCTCTTTGTCAATTCCTGTTACTTTTGGTATGGCAGTAGCTGAACTTGATGCATTCTTTACAACTCCTTCCAGTACTTCTATTAGAGTGATGCTGGCTGAACCAGAACCAGAACCAACAGTAGCTCTCCTGCATTCATGAGAATAAGCATTAGGAAGATATCAGTATATCATGAATGGTGAGGATTTTGATCTGTTTTCTAAAGCTCATTTTTATTTCAGATCCAAAGTGCAAGGTTCCACTGTGTTTTCCTATAAGACAATTTTCTCTCCCTAGGGGATTTATGGTTAGAGAGACGCTGAGTAGTTCCAAATGGATTATGTTAAGCCTATTCTACAAAAGGGACTGGTCTTCCTTGAGCCATGGATTTTAGGAGTTCCCTGAAAGCAAAGCATATATCAGAGCATGCAACAGCTCTGGCAACATGACAGTAAGACCCAAATTAATGGTGTGGAAAATGTCTATAATAGCAAGACTTAGCAAAAACTATTCAATATTAAAACGACGAGATGGAGCAAAGCAGAAGCCAATGAACTTCAGACAACTAATGCATGCGAACCCTTAGGCATGTGAAAGGTACAGTAGAGAGGATGGTGGTCTAAAGTCCCAGAAGACACAGGTGGTCCAAGCCTGGATCACACATTATACATTTCACCATGGTCATATCCCCAGAGTCCTCCCTGTGAGTAGGAAAAACAATGGTGTGTTTTCAACTCTGCTCTGATAAAGGCAATTCTCAGCAATAGCTTTCGTCAGTTTATACTCTTCCCCCAACAGAGAAAGCAATCATGGAAACACCTCGACAGCCACTAAAGTAATGAGTTCCTAGACAAGGACAGAAGCCACCATTTAAGTAGAAAAGACAGATTTGTTTCTCCTGTAGACTTCCACAAGAAGCAGCACTCTGGAAAACGATCTGGGTGCAGATGGACAAACTGGCCACACTTTGATTACCCCTGGGTAAACAAGGCAGTAACTGGGGCCCACATTAAGATGCAAATGTCACAAAAGGCAGCCATCATGTACAGTAACACCAAAGCACCTTGTATAGGAGGAGTATAACCCCACCAAGAACAGTTGCACTTAGAAATTCACAAATTGGATGCACTCAGTAAAGCTGCTGTAGCTGATGATGGGACAGAATTTCTGAGTCACAAACATAGCCAAAATGAGGCAGGAGACATTCTAGCCTCTTTCCAAAAAATGGATGCACTAAAAGCACTTCAAATGTAGTGGAGCACAAAAATGGGACAAAAAGTATGGCTCATTTAGAAATTCAGCCTAGGCCTCTTCTGAGAGATCTTTTGAGACTGCCTGATCTCAGAGTAAATCCCTTTCTCCAAGATGAGGTTGATCAGGATGTCTTTGTTCACCATCTGCTAATTCTTGACAATCCGTCAAAGGGATGGCAAACTTTTTTTTAAACAACTATTAAATTATCACTCATGACTTAGGCAGACATTATCAGAACACACACCATATTAACATTTGTATCCATTTTACATACATTATATATCACATATATTTTCTTTCTTTGTAACCATCAGTCCAACAAATGGAATTCCTGCCTTTCCTTAAACCTCACTTTTGCTCCTCTACATTAATTTTGTATCATTACTCCCACAACTCCATTTATTTCTATGCAACTTGCTCCTTCCCTTTTTCTAAAAATCCCTCCAAGTTATTTTATCTCTTTTACAATATTCAGTACTTTGAATACAGCTGGGTTAGACTTAGGTTTAATTCTGTTGGCGTCAAAAGAATTACTAGAAAATAGAAACCAAACAAGGTCTTACTATGAACTTCCAGGACTTCTGCACACTAATCAATAGCTTAACTTCATCTCTCCCAGTATGAAAACTGGAACCGAAAAAGACAGACACTGAAACACTGTTTCACAGGAATACTCAGTTACTGGCTAGTAACTACACTGCCCAGATGCCAGTAATGAAGAAATCTAGCAAATCTAAAAGAAAATCAACTAGAAAAGATGAACAAAAAAAACTGTCTGGGAAGGATTCTGTAGCGGTTCAGCAAAAAGCTCAAGCTTCAGCTATGGTTCAACAGACTGCTTCAATTTAGAGGAAAAAATAAATCAAATGTACTTAGAGGTACTTAAGATAAATTAAACATTGCAGGACTACAACTCAAAAGGCTGGAAATGAAGCTGGAAGAGCATGAGGCTTCTCAAAAACAGCAGTTTCAAAAAGTAGTTAGAAGACGAGGCACGAGGGGAAAACCTGAGATTTCTGCTGTACCACAGAAACTAAAGGAACAGACTATTATTTTTCTACAAGCACAAATATGCAACTAGACTGGCATTCCACAACAGGATTCATTAACTGAAAGGCTATATCAACTTGTAAACTCCAAACCTGGCCATGAAAAAGCTATACAAGTAAAGATGCACTCATACCAGCAGAAAGAGTTGATCCTAACAAAACTGTGTCAGGAAGAAAAAGTAGTAAAAACTAGACACAGTAGTGTTTGTAAAAAAATTATTACTCACTGTGCCATCAGGCAAAAGAAAAGCAAATTTACCCCAGCAATCAGGAAATGCCGAGACATGCGAGTCAAGCTCCTGTATCCAGCTGTCTTAAGAGTAATTTTTTCCTGGAAGATCGATATTTTTTGCTGCAGAACTGTCCAACAAGGAAATAAAGTTTATCTAACAAAAAAGTGAGCCATCCATTAGAAGGGGACTCTGCTTCTCGTTCTTCTAGCAGCAACATAGACAGATTTTGCAAGTGAAATCTTTTATAGTGCTCCAAAGCAAAATGCTTGAGACAGAGGAAAAAAAAACCTCACCCATTTACTAGAAGAATCAGGTCTTGGCCCTGAAGCAGAGCCTGTTGAGAGGTGGAGATGAACAGGAAGGTCAACACTGAAATAAATGGGAGACTATAAAGCATTGATCACACTTGTGAAATATGGCTTTCCAAGAAAAAAGCTGGAGAAGACTGGACTTCTGTTGAGTTTAAATGTGCAGGTGGACCATAAAACATAACACCTAGTTTGTGTCATTAATTTTTAGGAGGATACTAAAAGAGGAAAAAAAAAAAAAAAAAAAACAGTAAGTAAAGCATTTTTTAGTTTTCATTAGTATTTGTATAAAACATTTTATGATAAAAACTGCATGTTGTATGTGGTAAGGCAGTTTATGTATTGTGTAGACACGGGCTTTTTAAGTTTTTCTTTCAGTGACTTGAATGTATTACAGATAATAAAGAAAAACATCTTAGTTGTAATAAATATAGGTTTAAAAAAATAACAAAAAAGGCAGGACAAAATCAAGTTTAATGTTAACATGATGCGCTCTTGGGCTGCTGGGGTGTAAAAGTGCATTGATTATATTTTATGTAGAATTAAAACATTGTCTCTTATTTTTGCAAGGCTGAATGTTTAAATTAATGACCTTGGCTTAAGCTATAAAAGCTGTTTTGTGGCTTTAAAATGCAACAAAATGTTAAGTTTCTTACATCTGTAAAGATGATAGCTTGTTTAAACCATTAGCAACTCTTCAGTGAAAGTCATGAAGTCTGAAGGCAGCTATACATTCTGTTCTGAGTGAAATTGACAATTGATTCCCAGAGTACTTTTCCATGGAGATGAGCTGTCTGCAGGTGCATGCAATCTTGAGTTCTAAGCATTCTTTGACCAAAATGTAAAGGTACAATAATAAGCAGTTCAGTAAAGAAAACAAAGTTTGAAATTATGGGAAGATAAGAGAACAGCCTCCTTAGCAGCCTTTGTACACTGTTCTATTAAATACAATAAAAGTATAATTTAATGATGGTGTACTTGTTTGCTTTATGTTTTCTGAAAACATGCAAGCTGTTTTTCATATCTGGGAAGGGAACAGAGATGAAACTACTGACAGCAATCAATGAAAGTGGAAACACAGGCTGTAGCATGCAGTTCAGCATGGGTAACCTTTATTTTTGATGATATGGGGCAATAGTTCCCATCAGGAACATTAGCTTCCTTTTTTCTGGAATTTTGGAAGTGTACATATGTTTGTGATTTTTTTTTTTTTTTTTTAAGATTAATAGGGAATGAGGGTGTTCTGAAAGTAAACAGTTTTTTGTTGAGGGTAGTCTTGAAAAACGTGAGGTTCAAATGGAGACGAGAGAACCACCATATAAAAGATGAGCCTGCCAAACGGTATGTATGTGCAACACAAAAGCTGGAAATACATATTCAAAAGATGGTCGTGCATAATGCATGGAAACAATAGTTTTTTTTAGCATTAAGGTTACAATTTCCATATCATCTTGGAACGTAAATGGCCTTTACAGGTATACTATTTAATTACATTAAAAAATGCAGAGTGCAGACAGCTATGATGCAGGAGACCTTGTGAAATTCATATCCACATTTCCAAAAAAGAATTTCAGGATGGGTATCTGGCAGAATGTCATGAATAAAGAAAAAGGGGAGTAGTTATACTGATTGCTAGAGGGGCTTGAATAGTGATCAACGAGGGGGAAAAAGACAAAGGTAGATTTGCTGTAGTAAGGGTCTACTGGCACAGGACATGAAGTATTGTGTTGGCATGTATTTATATTCCACCAAAAACTCCCATTATGGAGCTTAAGAAATCTTTGGGAGAAATAATCAGCTTTCAGCAAGGAATATTATTTGCAGGTGGGGATTGGAACTTGAATCAACAGTGAGGATGTAGCTGGGGGACCTAGAAGGGAAAATACAGCAAGAGAGGATAGATTTCTGAAGAATTTATGAAAATATTTAGTACAGAATGTGAATTCAGTAGGAGGAACTCTGACAATTTTCCTATTATTCCGCAAGAAACAATAACTGGGCTGGAACAGATAATTACATTTCAAGGAAAGTTTTGCATTTACCTGAAAGCTTTGACACATATCCATTAACCATTTCAATTCTTCTGGTGTATGATCCAAGATAAAAATTGAGGGTAATAAAGTAAAAACGACAAACTGATATTTTCCCACCTACCTGTGAAAGAGGAATTGAAGGAACGGGTAGTGGAAATTATTCAAGAGTTATTAAGGAAGATGGAAAGCACTCCAGAAGTTTTAAGTAGCAAGATGAAATGAATATGGAGTTGAAAAAACAAAGTAAAAATTAAAAGGAGAGATATGATTCAGAAGTAATAGTGTGTTACCTGGTGGGGCAGAATAAGGGGAATCTCACAGAAGAGCCGCAAATGCAGAGTGCTGAAGAGAAAATAACACATTAACAGGATATGTACAAGTTTAGGAAAAATGCTGTAAGCAATTATTTTTTGAGGACTACTCCATAGTGTAAAAACTATGCTGACTAAGTTGTTGTGCTAAAAGCGGAAAGGGTTGTCACCACATGTTGGGAGCCTAAAACAAGAAACATAACCCGAGATCCTTTAGAGGTTTTAGAAACATTTCATAATGTTTAAGAAAATTAGTATTAAACATGCAAATGCAGAAATAAAGAGCGAGCACAAATTAAAATACTTAGGGAACACTTAATTATATCAAGGTTACAGGAAGATGAATACTCAACAGCTAACAATTAAGACCGGAGGGGATGAAATAAAAACGATGTATAATCAATCTTCAGGAAAGTCTCCAGGAGCAGGTATTACTCCTGTGGAAGTTTGGGAAGATTTTGTTTAACTGTATTTTAAAATGAAGGGAAGCACTTACATTTTCTCTAACAACTTTACTGAATTATCACTTAGGATGTAGGCAAACATCCATTTATATAAACCATTTTAACATATTTACAGTTACACTTACCACATGTTCTTTCATACAATTATAATCAATTCAACGTTACATAAATTAATCCCCACCTGTTTTTCCTTGAACCTTACTCATACTCCAAAACATTATTGTGCATGTATTGTTCCCACAACTTCCATTATTTCTATGTAATCTGCTCCTACACCTTTCTAAAGATCCCACTTCCAGTTCTTTATTCTCTGTTCCAATATTCACTACATCAAATGCAGTTGGTTTAGACTTATTTCCATTTTCTAGTAATTGCTTTTTGGTAGCCACCAGAATTAAGTTCAACAAGGCCTGACAATGTCTGAGCGATTCAGATCCTGTATCCCCAAATTTATTTATTTATTTAACATTTGTTGACTGGGCTAGTCTAACTGGATACATGTCCATTTTCAGTAGAGGCCCAGGGAGAAAAGCTCCAAGCAGCAACAATGACAAGGAAATACAATAAAGTATAATTAAAATAAAATAAAATTTGTTACAAAATTAACATTAAAAGTTAGAGTTATACAGAGTTATTTAGCAAATTTAGGCTAGAATCAAATACTATGAGTAAAAACAAAAATTAAAACAGAAGATAGATAAAGTAAAAAAAAAAATTTTTTTTTTTTTTTTTTTTGAGAAAGAGCAGGAGGGGGCAAGAGATATCAGTCAGGGTTGGAGCAGGGACAAAGCCAATGGGATTTAAGATGTTCTTTAAGATTCTTCTTAAAAAGTAGAGTAGAAGTAAGGTTGGGAAGTTCAGAAGGAAGATGATTCCAGCTCTTTCCTATGGTGTTTGAGAAGAGCGAGTCCCCAGCTTTGTTGTTGGATTTAATGGAAGAGATTTGAAGTTTATTTGCTGAGCGTAGAGTTGCAAGATTTTTGTAAGGGGAGATGAGATTAGTGAGGATTGGGGTATTTTTAGGGTAGTAGAGGATATTTTGGGTGATAAGTTGTTGAAAAAGTAATTGGTTCTGTAGTTTTAACCAACCCAGCTGTTTGAGGTTGTGACAATGATGTGTTCTAAATGGGGTACCAGAAGCAAATCTGGTTATGTTATTATAACATGTGGATAGTTTGGTAAGGTTGGTTTTAGAAAGATTAGTATAGATAGCAGAAGCAAAAAACAGGGTGGAGATTAGGTGGGTTTGGGCTATATAGTGTTTCTGGCTGCAGGGGTACGGAAGGATTTGATTCTGTATAAGGTCCCTAGTTTTTTATTTACCGTCTTTATAGTGGAATTAATATGGTCATTGTAGCTAAGGTTGTTGTCTATTGTAACACCTAGAAGACGGGTTGTAGTATCAGGGGATATGATGGTTCCATTGTTAGAGGTTACTGTGAAGTGCAGTTGAGGTGTCTTGTGAGTAGGAGAAAAAAAGCAATAATTTAGTTTTCTTGAGGTTGAGCAGAAGGCAGTGTTTTGTGAACCAGTTTTCAACACAGTTAAATACTGTTTAGGTGAGGCACTGGAGAGAGGTTATGGACTTGGCTGAGCAAATTAAGGTGGAGTCATCTGCATACTGTATGCAGGTGGCTTGAGAAATACTAGTATGTAGGTCATTAATAAATAAGGAAAATAGAAGTGGCTCTATGATAGAACCTTGTGGTACTCCAATGTTTACAGGGAGGGATGAAGAAATATTCTTGTTCCAGAGAACTGCTTGCTGTCTATTTTCTAAATAGGATTTAAACCATTGTAATGCTTGTGGGTCTAATGAATCGGCTTTTAGTGTGTCAATAAGTATGGGATGGTCCTTCGTTACACCTACTTGCTCACACAATCTCTCTCACTAGAGTACTCTAGGGAATTTAAGGCTGCCAACTCATTTCACTCCCATAACCTCTTTCTTCCCCATCACACCACCATCATTTGCCATCTGCCAGAGGAAATTTTTCTTGAGTCTGTTTGGTGCATACAAACAGCTACACAAACACTGCATACTTAAACTATTGCCTGTCTAGTTATTTGCTCCCAATACCTTGGTAAGCCCTCCGGCTGACGGGGCTGCTCAGGCAAAGCCCTCCGGCTGACGGGGCTGCTCAGGCAAAGCCCTCCGGCTGACGGGGCTGCTCAGGCAAAGCCCTCCGGCTGACGGGGCTGCTCAGGCAAAGCCCTCCGGCTGACGGGGCTGCTCAGGCAAAGCCCTCCGGCTGACGGGGCTGCTCAGGCAAAGCCCTCCGGCTGACGGGGCTGCTCAGGCAAAGCCCTCCGGCTGACTGGATTTCTCCAGTAAAATTATAGTCCCCTCTTGCCTATTTTCTGTATCCCTTACTTACAGTCATCCCTACCGGGAAAACTCTCCTTTCTTCATTCTCATATTGGCTTAGCTCCACTACTTTATACAGTATTCTATACGGTTGTTATTCACCCTAATGATAGGCATCCAAAATCCCACTCTGTTCTTATTTCTTGAATGTACCTTGCTTCATCATAATCACCTTCCGTTTTGAATTATAAACTTTCTGCTTGTGCTATGTATATGAACCTTAACTGTATAGCTCTAAAAACATCCCTTCAGGTCAGTAATCCTAAATCACTTTGTTTTAATGGAAGGATCAATTTGTTCCACTTGACTCTTATTCTCTTCCCCTCCGGATCAATTTGTTCCACTTGACTCTTATCCTCTTCCCCTCCCAAATAAATTCTTTCTATTCTATTACTGCCCACAACTTGTGACCGATAGAAATATACAAGACCTATACATAAAACTAAGGACTAAACATTTTTACTGCAGTGGACCTTAACTATCCATAAACAAGAGCTTTCAGTTTCGATTTTCTTTATATCAACTTTTGTTTAGGCGCTTCCCACATATTCATAGCTGCCATAACAGAAGCTTTTTTAATGCATACTCCTAAATACCTTATCTTGTCGTGTCCCCATAAACATGGGCAATGTTGTTGTGTCTGTCGGCTTTTCCCAGTTAGGGGTCGCCACAGCGGAACTCCGGTCTGCCAATGATTGGCAGTAGATTTTTCCGTGCCGAGTTGCCGGCCCTGACGCACAACCTTCAACGAAGGTACGCCCAATCACATACGTCTCCACACAGAAGACGCTCTAGCTGAGAATCGAACAGGGCAACGTCTTAATGTGAGGCGACAATGCTACCGCAGCACCACCACTGCAGTTTACAGAACTGTATTTGTATATGGGTATACAATAGCCTTTGCTTTTCCTCTTAAATTTTACATCCTGAAGAGACTTGAAACGGTCTAAAAATGCTCCACAACACTGAGATGTCCTTTGCTGGAATTATGTGCAAATAATATCACCTGCAAATAAATGCAACTTTTCTGGATTGACATACCAATTATAACATTGCATGTATGAGTACCTTACTGTCTTTGCCAATGGCTCTAAATGCAAAGCAAATAAAGGGAAAAGAGGGCACATCATCTGGATTCTCTGTTCAAACAACTTATCACAGAAGAACTCTCCCACTTACATTCTTGCCTCTGATCCTTCATATAATTCTTCAAATTAACCTCATCTCAAGGAAGGCAAATGTTTCCATTGGCCTTCTCAAAATACCAACTTACTGAGTCAAATGAGTCTCTGCATCAAGACACAGTGCCAGCAGGGGTATTTTCCAACATTCTGCTTCACAATGGATCATATTTCTATTAACGTTGTCAGACGTTTGCCTCACATCCACTAAGCCACACTTATCCATATCTATGAATTCTGGCAACAACTTTGTCTACACTAGCTAAAAGAATGGCAAACGCTTTAAAATACTGGTTTGAAATGAGTCAATATGAAGGTGGGTCTGATGGGTCTGTATTGTTCTTACATAATATAGCCCCAGCTTTCTTCTGAAATGTTGGTGCTTCCCCTTCTTTAAAAATACTGTTAAACAAAATCTTCCAGACCTTTATCACTTTCTTCCCTGAAAGCGATGGCAAACTAAGAAATAAACCTAAAACAGACCCAGATAACAGTCAGGATCACAAATTACTGGGCTGGAAAAGCAACATAGCAGGTACCAAAGATGGGGGTGGGCCATTTTAATTCTTGATGGCAAACTGTCCTCTTTGGAATGCAAAAGGAGTTCACCCTCACAGAGGGACAGGAAGTAAAGAAGCGAGGGCTGATAAACGTATTTCATAGTGTTGAGGGCCTGCTTCTTTTTCCAGAGGTGATTCATGGTCCTGAAAGCTGGGTGAATGAAACTTCTTCCTAAAATGAAGAGTCCAGGATAGACTTCCTGGATGCACTCAGTGAAGCTGTTGCTAAATTACATTCCATGGAAACATGCAGCCACTACTCATGATAATTTAGCTTTCCATTAAATCAACTTGGATCAAGTCAATATCCCTATCATAGGCTAAAAATAAATTCTTAACCTAAAAGGCTACATTCTCATCAGTGCCCAAGTAAGCACTACCCGAGCCTCTGCTAAGCATTTTCAACCTCAGCCTATCCACAAGGTTTGTGCCAAACACTGAGAACAACCACGGTAACTCCCCTATACAAGAGCAGTCCCATTGCAGATTGGAATATTTATAGCTCCGTTAACCTCTTATGCAAAGCCATGGAACACATCACAGCAGAACTCATTTATGCAGACACTGGGGGTTAAGATCAGTTTTGCTGCCTATCAGTCTATTTTCTGAAGAGTAGGTCCCAGTCTCCTGAACCTAGTAAGCTTGTTTGAAAAAGTTAAAGACTGTGGACAGTCGTCACTCCATTCATACCACTTACTTTTACCTGGCTAAACTAAACTATATTCCACAACAGCAATATTCAACGCTTGTTAATGTAAAATTACACTGTCTGTTGGATTGCAAACTGGATATCTTACAGATGCAGAGTTGTAAAAGTTGCTGGTACCCTCTATGAATGTAAAACTGCAATCAGCCAAGTATCACAAGGGCCAGTTTTAGGTCCTCTCCTGTTTACATCCATGCCAATATCCCAGAAGTATGTCTGACCAAGTCTGTGTATGACTGTACGCTTGGCAGGGTTATCCTCTCATCCACTAATAATTAACAGCTACAGCAGGGGCTGGAGCATGCACATAACCAGTGTACCAAATCATTCTAACTGCAAGTGCATAAAATTTCCAAACAAGAAAAATTAACGCTTTAAGTCAATCAATTATCCTGAAATTGAGTTAAAAAAAGACAGTTATGCTTAAACCATTGAGTGCCCTGGGGTGATGTTTTGACACGCTGGTCAAGTGAGGGAAGAGTCAGTCATTTTTTTTTTTTTTTTGCACAAAAGAAGAGCTCTATAAACACCCACCTTAGGTACCTAAATCTATAACTAACAAAAAGACTGGCTGCTGGGATAGCTTTCCAACTTAACATATTACCAGTCTATGGAATTACTTACCACTGTAGGTCAAAGTACTACTCTGTTACTTTGTCTTGATGATCAGATGGATAGACCAAGATTTACATCACAGGCATGCACAGACCTGCTTGATTTCCTCGACTTTATTAAATTACCAAAAAATGGTGGAAACAACTTTTACATACACCTAGTTAAAGGTGTATATGGCAAGGCAACTGACAGTACCCATGACTGCTTGCACAGTTTTGTTCTTATGCTGCTATGAACACCTTAATGGAAGATTGTCAAAGGAGCATCATCCCGAGCAGGCAATTGCTTAAGCCTGCTACCCTTGCCACAGCATCAGCACAGTCTAATGCACAGCATATGACATGGTAACCTACTACAGATTCCATTAAAAGAGTCGTGACCAACTCATCAACAGTCTAGACAAGGACTGAAAGCTCTTCAGTCATCTGATCTACTAAGGAGAACTGGATCCTGGAGAGCAGAGACAAACAGCTGAGGAATTAGTCTCAATGTGGCAGGGAAAAAAAAAAAAAAGCACAAGCACACACAAAATGCTTTATTGAGACTCTTTCTTAGGTGGCAAGGTGACAATTGTGCTTTCTAGGTCCTGTGAAAGAATGAAGACATCTCTAAAGTTATCTGCTCTAGGATACTTGGTCGGGAATTCACTGCATTCCATTTAGGCTGCAAAAACCGTATCTTTGATAACAAGTTCACTAGGGGGGAGGGGCTCACGACTCAAAGCAGCACCTTCGTCCCCAGATACACACTCAGACCTTTCTGGATAGGTTATGAGGGTCTTAAGTCAGGCTATGGTGGACTCCATGAGCTTTTGGCTTTTTCCTAATGAGGGAGGGAAATACCTTCCTCTATCACCAAATTAATAGTTTCCAAGTCATCCAACATTTTTACATGTAACAAGACAGGAACAGAGAAACCTGTCCACCCTCCAGTTCAAGAATGGGTATGCATGCACACAGCTAATATGAGTGCAGTTGAGCATATGCTGGATGAGCACTTGGTAACAGGCAACAAGGCATTCAGGAAGCAGTCACCGGTATAAGGACTTCACAAGCCTGCACACAGACCATGCTAGCATCAATCTATGATCCAAAGTTGCATTCACACAACTGTGGAGGACAAACCCCCACCTGAAGTCCAAGGCCTTGGCTACAGACCCTGCCTTGACAGGACTCTGTGGAACATTTCACACTGTCCCCACCACATAAAGGAGGTAAGACTGACATGGTAGAAAGCAAAACTACTACCCAGTTAATTCAGTAAATAATAATATATTGGGAAATGTTGAAAGCTGTTAGGCTAGCACTGAGAAAAATCAAAAACTATTCACTTAATGAACTAAACCAGCACAGACTTCATAGGATCATACGTTACTAGGCTAATGGCCCTGGGGCCCTTACAAAAGCCTAGCCAAGAGTTTATCCCCAAAAAAGAAACCTCTGTCAGCACCTGTCACCCCCTGTCAATGAGGGACACAGGTGGAAACCCTGGGAAAAAATTGTTGTTTCCCATCCACTCATCAGGTCAGCAAGGTACTTTGACATGTATGGAAAGTCTATTCCAGAGACGGGGCAGCCTCTGGGAGACAAACCGGTCTCTCTGGCAAGTTTTGTTGACGTCTCATATTAGATTCAGACCTTTAGAGTAGGTAATGCGTGAGAAGTTAGACTTACGGATATTGAGCATCTCTAGTACAGCAGGGTCAGAGACTGCCTTGTAGGTGAGACACAGATCACCCCTGAGCAATCTGTACATTACCTAACAGAGTGACCGTGATTTGAGCCTGTCCGCATAGGACAGGTGTTGGAGGCCATAGATTCTCTTTGTGAGGTATTTCTGTGACCTTTCCAGTCAGTGAAGATATCTGGAGAAGCACACACCAAATGGGGCATTGTACATACAACCTTACATAAGGAGCTGGGGGTTATCACTGTGTATCTAGACACAAGCAAAAGCCTTTGATACACTGTTCATACGTTTAAATGATGACCATTGTGAAGTTGTAGAAAATAAACAAATTTATATTTCAGTGGGTTGAAATGTGGTTAACTTATTGATCACGAAGGGGTCATTGTGCAGTGGCAACCAGAATTGACTAAAATAAAATAAGGGGCAACTCAAGAGTTCAATACTGGAGCCAACTGTCAACAGCAAAGTTTTTACCAAAATTCTGATGAATTCCAAATGCTGGACTGATAAAGTATGCAGACAATATTAAAAGTGAAGCAGATTCTCTGCTACTGCTCATCTAAATGGTCACAGAGTCTCAAACCATGGAGGACTTCTACTGCACTAGCTAGGAGTATTAAAAAAAGCAAAGTGATGACATTAGATATGGAAGCTCACTTGAATGGCACTACACTTGAAGTAAAAGTTAAAAACCTGGCAAACAGGTTGAAGTTGGTTTATACTGAAAAAGCAGCCAGAACTACAAGTAAGGGCTTTAAACAAGTAAGGCTTCTAATAAAGACAATTTAGTCTATGGTCCCTCTCTTTCTGTACTTGGGGTAGTGGCTGAAAACAGTCCTATGTTTCTGTGCTTTAGGGTAGTGGCTGAAAACGGTCTTCAGTGCAGCACACATTGCCCAGATACCAAATAGTATTTTATATATATATATATATATAAATAAAAATAAATAAATGCTTACAGAGTTACTCAGCCCAAGTCAAACATTTCAGTACAACTCATTTGTCATTAATTGGAGATCTGTTTTGGAGTAATTATTGGAGTAGGTATAGTGGAGATTCACAAAGTCAACACTATTCTACAAGCATCAGGACTACAACTCAAGGTTAGTACAACTTAACTTGTGCATTACAGCTTACTGGTATTCTAGAGGGAGACCATGTTTAGCTTTTATGGGACTTCACAAAGCAACCTTAAGACAAGATTTAGTTCTGGATTTGTGTTTCAATTCCAGACCCAACAGGCATACTGCTCTAACTTATTACAGGACCATTGGAGGTTACTAGGTTATTGTCCCCGAGGCCCTTATAAGCCTAACTAAGAGTTTAGCACAATTTAGACAAATCAGCACCCAATGCCCCTGTCCAGCAGGGACATGGGTGGAATCCCAGGGATATATTTTCGGTTTCCCATCCCAGTTACCCAGGTTGTGCTTAAAAAGGGGTAAAGAGGAACTCTGCTTGATGTGGAGAGGGTGTCTGTTCCATAGGATGAGGGAGTCTGGGACACAAATCTGTCCCGCCAACAAGTTTTGTTGACGTCACACACCAGGTTGAGGCAGTGGGTGCAGGTTACTAGAGTGGAGCTTGACTTATGGATATGCAGCAGTCCCATCAAGGTGAGGTCCACAATAGTCTTGAATGCCAGACAGAGGTCACCTCTGAGGAGTCTGTATGAAACTTAGTAGAGATAGGACTTTTAGCCTGTGTACGGTAGATGTTTGAGGCCTGGCTTCTCCTGGTGAGGAACCTCTGTGTTCTCTCCATCTGTTGCATGTGCTTTGCAAGGTACATGCTGAAAGGTGCACTGTACTCAATAATGGGCCTTATAAGTGAAGAATACAGGGATGTTATGACCTCCTAGCTTCAAAATCTCCATATGGAAGAAATGCGTAAACATCAATCATTCCAATCTTATGGAATGAGCTCCCACTTCTATCAGACATGCACTTGTTATATTTTTTTTTTTATCCTTGATAACTGTGCAGGAGAAGAATGCGTCAACATTCTGCATTCTATGGTGGTCCATAAAAGGGTATGAATGCAGATCCCCAAAGTCTATGAATGAACATCACAGTCTGATTCATCATGCTTTACTAAATGCAGTGGAAGAAGAGTTCTCGTACTCAAGTGCTAACAAGTTAAAGCCAAGTGACTCATAGGACCAGTCCCCTGACTCTGGCTGGTTACACATTTGCTATGGGCAACAGATTGGGGGATAGGTGGCATCAACATCCTTTGACACACACTTCTCAAGGGAGAAGGCAAGGGTCTTTGTTACCAAGCCCTTCATCACTTCCAAAATGAAGGATAGATGTGAACTCTAGCCCTTGTTAGCAAAGGATGAAAATATGGCACATGGGGACCACGTCTGCCCTCCTAACAGTGCTTCAGTAATCACTGGTGCTGCACAGAAACATCTGCTAGTCTCTATGCTCGGCACTTTCAATTGTTATTCTCCAAGTAGCAAACCAGGCTGGAAGCTTTTTTTCCTGTGGTTACAGGTGGCCTAGTTGAACTGCTGGCAGTTAATGGCAATGCTTCATGCTGTGATGCTCTCCCAAGCAGTGGTGACAGTACTGATGTGGGTCTTGGCATGTTATAAGATGAATACTCAGTAGGGCCTTGGTGCTTCAGGTCTCAAATGCAGAAAACTTTTCCCTTATGAAAATTAGACTTAAAATCCAACTCAAGTAAAACCCTCCCACCACTGGTAAAAATCAATCACATTCTTATGCAATGATTTTTGCTGCTATAAGGGTGGATCAAAGTGGGAAACCACAGCCAAAGCTGAGCTTTCCTAACTTAAAACCATCCTGCAAAATATGATGGAGCTTCTATCCTTTCAACACATGATCAAGTGACATTACAGAGCAACGCCTCCCAAAACAGATTACCAAACATCCAGAATTACCCACACAAAATGCTGCAAGTCTGCTCCTACAATTCAAAATCATGTCAGAAATACACACATTATCCTGGACGGCTCCAAAACACCAGATATCCTAGCAGTACACAGGAAGTAGATCACACAAGCAATTTATGTCAACCCGAAACTTTTTTTTGGAGTGGACTATGGTAATGATTGACAGTGAAACAAGCTAGCAGGTCTTTAGTGCTAAAATGACCCAGTTACTTTTAAAAAGAGATGAAATGCAGCTAATCACTGTACCCAGTCATATTGTCAGGGTAATCAATTTGTCAGTCTATCCACTCTCCAGAGTTCTATCTGGCTCCCATACTGGCATCATGAACAGCTGTCACTTGAGACTTTACTAGGTAAATAAGGAACAGATGCAGATTGCCATGTCTTTCATCCATATCAATGACACATCACACCAAACCCTGGAAGAATCTGAAGCCAATCAGCTAACCTCATGTCTGGGAGGTGGAAGGAAACTAAAGCACCCAGAGGGAAAAAAAAAAATCACAGGAAGGAATAGAGACTACACACAGAAGGCATTACAGCCAAAAATCAAACCAAAGAACCTCTTCCTGTGAGGTGACAGTGCTATCTATTGTGCTACGGGGCCACCTAATCAATTTATAGCAGCAAACTTTGAGTGAAATTGCATGCCTAATAATAATAATAATAATAATAGCAGCTGTTGTTGTCTTTCGGCTTTTCCCGGTTAGGGGTCGCCACAGCGGAACTCCAGTCCACTAATGATTAGCAGTAGATTCCTAAGAACGCCGAGGTGCCAGCTCGACGTTCAACCTTCAACAAAGGCACACCCATTTACGCATGTCTTTCGAACGTCCACCCAACCGCGTAATAATAGCAGCTATGGAACAGAAAAATAATTTACACCATCAGCCTTGTCATCACATGAGAACTGCAGGATGTGCTGTTTGTGTTATTCTTAATGAATGCAATGGAAAAAAAGTGAGATGCATTCTGATTGCATAGGTTCTAGGTATTTTACCTAGGAAAATTTGGTACACCGCACAATGCTGACTAAAGAGATTCTCCTAATGGCAATAAAGAATGCACCCACCATCTTAACACTACCATTACATAGATCATGATCAAGCTCAGGATGATTTAAACATGGGAAAACAGATCACCCCTAGTCAAATAGGTAATTACTTGCTTAAATGCAGAAGTACAAATATTTAAAAATTAAGGAAGAGGACTGCTGGGGTCCAATAACTTCATAATTGACAGCTCTATTTCTCAATTAGAGTAGGTAAAATGTTCAGTTGCAATGGAAAAAGTGTGGCAAAAATGTATCTCAATCAGTTTCTTTAATCATGCTCAGATTAGCAGTGATGAAGAAAATTTCTCATCCAGTGGAACAGGTTATACAAATGGAGGAACTGTAATAGATGCCCAGTGCATTATTAACACACTGTAATTATGGGTCTGAGGCTGTACTGTCTAATAGGTTCATAGTTTAGTACTAAGCTAACTGCCCTTGCGAGACATTAAGCCTAGCCAATTATCCCTTGTGAGACTTGAACCCTGCACCTTGTGGTTGTAAGGCAAACACCTTACCCATTAAGCCACCCTCCCAACCCCTTAAACTAATTAAACAAATGTTTCAACAGTTTCTATAAGGAAGCAATATTTACAATGCATGCATCATCCATCATGTGCACTCATCTGTGTAACTACCATTAACTACGGATTGCTGTCCAAGCACAGTTAAATTAATCTGCAGCAACAAACTGTTCTGAAGTACATCATATAGCAGTAATGTTGTACATACCGCATAGCAATTATTAGAAATGCCACAGCAGCTCTTCAGCCTTGTTCTATACTTCAATAAATAAAAAGCAAAAATGTTAACAGAAACAAATACACAAGCTTATCATTAGGCAACTTCTCAGTCTTTGTTCTTACTGATCATACATGTCTACTCAAAAATACATACAACCATAACATTAATGCAGTTTTAGGAATACGTTCATAAATTATTCCTTGCAATTCTGTAATCAAAACTGTGAAGTGCTGAAGTTTAGACAATTAAAAGTTCCAGAGTTGTACTTAATTTAACCGAGTACACTAATTGATCCTTCTTGGACTAATTTTCAGACATGACCCAGGCCACAAGAAAAAAGATAAATACACATATGTATGCTCAA
This sequence comes from Protopterus annectens, assembly GCF_019279795.1. Classification (NCBI taxonomy): domain Eukaryota; kingdom Metazoa; phylum Chordata; order Ceratodontiformes; family Protopteridae; genus Protopterus; species Protopterus annectens. Next base: position 910,304,123 of record NC_056731.1, on the reverse strand, counting down.
ATCTGATGTAGCCAAACAGAGCTTTTGTAAAGATGAGAGGAAAAGTACAGTTGTGTACACTTACTATAAAAGTAGATGTTAGAGTGTCTTCACTGTTGCAGTCATGACTCTAGGGTTCTCCCCTGCCGGCAGGCAGGCCTCGGTCGGCCAGAATCCCAAAGTCTGGGTCTGGCATCGGCTGCTCAGCCATACTCCCTGACGTCAGAGCGCCAGGAGTACAAAGCTGACAGCCGACGCCATGTTCTCCAGTTTTTCTTGCCCCAGATGTCAGGTGTTCCAAAATGAGTAAGATCCCATACCCTTTGCAAATACACCTCAAAAGAAGGGTGAAGAAGGGAACCACACAAAAGAAAAAATAAGAGGGGACAGGAGGGAGGTAGCAGACTGCAACAGTGAAGACACTCGAACATCTACATTTATGGTAAGTGCACACAACTGTACTATGTTCGTGTTTCACTGTTGCAGTCATGACTGTAGGGTTGAATCCCAAAGCAGAATAAAAGGGAGGTGGTCATAAAGCAGAGGGGGCGGCTAAAAGGCCCTGCAAGACAGCAGAAGCAAAGCCTGCCCTAGACTTAGAGTAGAGAGGTAGATTGTAGTGCTTGGAAAAAGTATGCACTGAACTCCAAGTTGCAGCTTCCAAAATGTCTTTGGTAGGAACTCCCCTGAGGAAGGCAGCTGAAGTGGCAGCAGCTCTGGTAGAGTGAGTCCTTATACTCCCTGGGATTTGCTTTCCATGGTGTTAATAGCAAAATCTGATTCCATGAGCAATCCATTTAGAAATGGTCTGTTTTGAAATGGCTTTACCTTGGGAACTTGAAGCATAAGAAACAAACAATTGCTCCGATTTTCTGATGTCCTTGGTTCTGTCCAGGTAAAAACGTAGTTGTCTGTGTACATCCAAGGAATGCAAGATCCTTTCCCCCTTATTTTGAGGACTGGGGAAAAAAGTTGGCAAGTGAATAGTTTGATTTAAAGCCACTTTGGAAACCACCTTAGGCATGAAAGTAGGATTAGTCCTTAAAGACACCCTGTCTTGATGAAAAATAATATAAGGTTCCACAGCCATGAGAGCTTGCAACTCCGAAACTCTCCTGGCAGAGGTCAGAGCTAACAGGATGGCTGTCTTCCAGGATAAAAACTTGATGTCAGAAGTGGCAGCAGGCTCAAAAGGAGGTAAGGTGAGTTTTTCCAAAACATAGTTGAGATCCCAAGCAGGAATGAGAGGAGATCTAGGAGGCCTTAAGTTTTTAGCTCCTCTGAGAAACTGTCTCATGAGCTGATGGGAAAAGATAGCAGGGGTCTGGATTATAATGAGCAGAAATTGCAGAAGCATGGATCTTTATGGAAGAGAAAGAGAGACCCTTATGTAAGAGGTCTGTCAGGTAAAGCAAAATCAGAGGAATGTTAGGAATAAGAGGATCCGAATCCTGACCTGCATCCAGGAGCAAAATCTTTTCCATTTTCCTGCATAAGATTTTCTAGTGCTAGGGCGTCTGGCTTCTAAAATGACATCCATAACCTGCTTGGGTAGGAGAGAAGGAATCAAAGACCCTGGATTAACCAGGCCGCTAGGCTGAGAGTTTTGACATGGGAGTGCAGAACCTGACCCTGGTGCTGGGACAGAAGGTTCGGAGTCTGTGGTAATACCCAAGGGGGCTCCAGACAAAGGTTTTTCAGTGTTTGGTACCAAAACTGTTGAGGCCAATTTGGGGCCAGCAAAATTATTATCTTGGGCTTGTCCTGTCTGATCTTTAATAACACCCGTGGAAGAAGAGGTAGAGGCGGGAAGGCATACCCAGAGAGGTTTCTCCAACTGAATGATAATGCATCCACTTTCCAAGCTAGTTCGTGGAATGTCCTGGTGCAAAACATCTGTAGTTGATGACTGAGGTGGGATGCAAAGAGGTCTATGTGAGGACATCCCTAGACTGCTGTAATCATCCTGAATATTTCGGTGTCCAGCATCCATTCGTGTGGATCCGACAGGTTTCTGCTCAGACTGTCTGCCAGGAAGTTTTGCTTCCCTGGTAGAAACTGAGCTTGAAGATCCAATTTGCAAGCTAGAGCTGTGTTCCAAAGATTCATGGCTAGTCTGCAAAGGGGATAGGAATGAGATCCCCCTTGTTTGTTTATGTACCACATAACTGTGGTGTTGTCTGTCCGTATCAGTAGCTGTCCTGGTTGTAGAAGATTCCTGAAAGCCAATAGAGCGTTCTGAACGGCTAACATTAACTTTAAATTGATATGCAGGAGCTTCTGATCCTTTGTCCAAAGGCCCTGCAGACAGTTGCCCTGAAAATGGGCTCCCCATGCATAATCTGAAGCGTCCGTGGTTAGTATCCGAGTGGCTGGGGGCAGACTGAAGGGTTTTCCTATGTTTACAGTACAAGCCTTGGACCACCAAAGGAATTCCTTTTGAAGGCAAGGCAGGCCGGTGATCTGTATATGTCTAAACTGTGGCAATGCTGAGACCATACACTTTTTAGGTACCACTGTATTTTCCTCATATGTATTCTTGCATATGGTACGAGAAGAATGCAGGAGGCCATGTAACCCAAAGCCTGCAGGAATTTCCTTGCAGATAGCGGAGTTAAAGTTGCCAAGGTTTTGAAAGTTGAAGCCAGCTGTAATTGTTTTTCGGATGTCAGAAATGCCATCTGGGTTGTTGCGTTTAAAAGGAGCACCCAGAAAAGTTATCCGTTGTGAGGGTGTCAAATTTGACTTTATGTTTACAGTGAATCCCAGGAACTTGAGAAGATTCTGAACAAATTCTAGATGCTGGAGTAAGACATCCTTGCTGTCTGCCTGAATTAGACAATCGTCCAGATAAGAGTAAATTTGAATTCCCTTGTGTCTGCAATAAGCTACTACTGGAGCCAGGCATTTGGTGAAGACCCTGGGCGCAGTAGACAATCCAAAGGGCAGCGCAGAGAATTGATCGTGCCTCGATCCGGCCTTGAACTGGAACTTTCATAGCCAAGAGAGCCTCCACCTGGTTTAAGGCCTCTAACCATTGACGTTTTGGAAGATCCGGTCATCCGCTTGGTCTTGGTAGGGTATGAAAATGGAATTTGTAACCTCTTGAAACCACATCCAGAACCCACTTGTCTTGGGTTATACGAGTCCAATTTAGGTGAAAAAGAGAAAGTTTTCCTCCGAGAGGGGCTTCCAGGCAAGAAGTTCCTGCAGCCCAACAGAGAGAGTCATTGAGCCTGTTTTCTATGAGCTTGTGACCTGTCCTCTCCTCCCCTAGGGGTGGAAGCAGTCCACTGTCTTGGTCTATAAGAGGCTTGCGTTTGAGGCCTTCCTCGGGAGCGTCTGTATCTACCCCTCCGAGTCCTGTCTGAATTGGGAAAGGACCAATTTTTTGTAGGCCAATTCCTACTAAATCTGGGTGGCTGTACTTGGAAGAAATCTTTAACCGTTTGCATGCATTTTGCCTTGTCCTCCATCTTCTTTATCACCTCTTCAGGCCTTAGGTCCAAACAAAACATTATGCTCAACAGGAGCATCCAATAACTTGGCTTTTACTTGATCTGGCAAGTTTTGTTCCTTTAACCAAGCATGCCTTCTAATGACTGTACCAGAGGCAGCAGCCCTACAAGAAGCCTCCATGGCATCAAATCCACAGTGTAAACCATGCTTCCCAACTTGTTCAGTGGCACGCATTAAGTCATGTAATTCCTTATCATCTGCACAGGCAGAAATGGAAGTTAGCTTTTGTTTCAAAACAGACAGAAGAAATTGCTGGTATTTCAGCATATGAAATTGACAGTTTAAAGCCCTAATAGATAAAGTAGCAGAAGTGTACACTTTTTTGCCCCATCCTTCTAAAGATCTGGAATCCTTCTCAGTGGGAATGGGGTTTTTAGCAGTAGCGGCCTTAACCCCCTTAGGACCTTGAGAAATGGTTTCAGGATCAGCAGTAGGATTCTTGTATAAAAACTGGTGGGAATCAGGAACCCTATAATATCTATCTGGCTTAACAGGAGCTGGAGGAAGAGAGTCCGGAGTTAAGTTAGCCTCCGAAAAAGCATTATCCACAATATCCAAAATAGGAGGGATAGCCAGGGGTCTATGTTGGGGAAGAAGAAGAAAATCCCCAAGTCTTTTCTTAGATTCAGAGTATTCCTGTCCTTCCCAGTGAAAATGTTCCCTCATTTCATGTAAAGTTTCCCCAAAAGAGAAATCCTCAGGGGGAGAAGCTGAAGGAATGGATTCCTCAGCATCAGAATCCTCATAAGGAGGGAAAGAATATTCCTGGTCAGAAGCCTGATCAGAGGAGTCATAATACACTTCCTGCCTTGGCCTTTTATCTGGAGGGGGAGGGGGATGTGAACCCCTAATCATAGTAAGTCAGTCCTCCGCCATCTTAAGTAACTGTTTCTGAGACTTGGGTGCCGGATCAGAAGAGGCCTGGGCTGTAGTCTTTGATTTGGAAGGAGTCTTTGGCTTTGCCTTTATTAGAAGCCGAGTAGGCCTGAAAACCCCTTCGGAAGCCGGTACCTGCACAGCGGCTCCGGACCCATCTGAAGGAGCATTGTCCAAAGGTCCTGCAACAGAAATATTCAAAGGCCTAGTTGGCTCCTCGTGGGAGTCCGTTTCGGCTATCTGTTCCAAAATGGCCGACGACAGGGGCTGCAAAAGCGCCTCACTGACGACGGCCAAACCTGAAGCTGGCTCTGCTTGTACAATATTGTCCGATTTGGACCTCAGAGGCCTGTCTTTATCCTTGCGTCGTTTGTGAACTCCGGTAGCCGGAACCAAATCAGACGACATTTTGTAATTAAAACGCCTACCGAAGTAATGAAATGCAAAATCGTACCTTCGTTTAATCGTACGTTGATTGAACCTAGCACAAAACCGACAACTAGCTACATCGTGGTCAGGGCCTAAGCAAGGAATACAGTAAGAATGAAAATCCTTATGAGGTATTTGCTTCCCACATGAAATACAATTATTAACTTTTTCTGACATCGGACTGGAGCAAGAAAAAAGCTTCCCCAACGGGGTACTTGGCTTTGAGTAGGAGAAGAAAGTCTTCGGACTGAAGTACGTTTAGAAAAAAATTGTCAGGAGTCAGCCAACCAGCAAATGCAAAACTATCACCGCACGGTAAGAAAGACTGGAGAACATGGCGTCGGCTGCCAGCTTTGTACTCCTGGCGCTCTGATGTCAGGGAGGATGGCTGAGCAGCCGACACCGGACCCAGACTTTGGGATTCTGGCCGACCGAGGACTGCCTGCCGGCAGGGGAGAACCCTACAGTCATGACTGCAACAGTGAAACACGATGAACATCTGGAGTACCGGTAGAAAAGTCATGTAGTTAAAAACATAACATGCAAACATTATCACACAGACAGGGATCAAAGTCAAGGATGCTTCCAAAACACTCCAAGTGTGAGGTATAAATCATACCACTAAAACACCAAGCTGCCAATCTAAAACAGGAAGCAGAAGACAGACCAAAGCAATAATCCACTAACATGCAGCCACGTTGACATTTAAATAATAAAATTAAGCACTATTCCCAATGCATGTTTTCAATTTAAATCAAACTGAATCGGACTAAAATAAATGTACTGAAAGGAGTCGCACACTCATGACAGTGCCATGTCATACTCCTGGGTTACAGCTAGAAAGAAAACTGCTGCATAATCTGGGACTCCATGACACTTTACAACAGACCCACAAGGCCCACGTAACTTGAATGCAACTAGCACTGGAGTGGAAGTGTGTGTGTGGGGGGGGGGGGGAGCTGGAGTGAAACAGAGCAGCGTTTTGTCAGCTCACCAATTCTGGGAAGGAGGTAGGAGATTCTGCCCATGACCTGACAAGTCCACAGTGATTTACTGATATTACATGAACTAGAACTTTCTCTGTACTGTTTCTTCATAGTGAAATAGTACATCAGGGCAGTAGTTGCAAATGGTCGGGTATGACCAGTGTACTACCTTGACAAACAAATTCAAAATAAATTACAAATAAATGATTTAAGATACACAGTGCTGTAACATCTCCACACATAAGTGGGGATCAGGATATAACTGAAAATATGTAAAGTAAAGCACATGACATCCATGGTTTTACTCAGGCAAACAAAAAATCCCTTGGCATGCAGGACAGCACATGTGACACTGCCAGTTGGTCCATTCCAATTAAGCTTCACTTCCCATCCACCACTGGTGCAATTCCAGTCTCTGGGAATGATATTAGGGGACATTATGGTAAAATGCAGCTCAGTGTCAAACTTGGAAAGCAGCTGATGGTCATCTGGAGAGCACAAAAAGGTGCCAAAATAAGAAGACTGCATTCTTATTTCATTTGTTACTGTTTAGTGAATTAACTGATACTGCACCCTGGCCTGCATTCATCTGTCCCAAAGTCAGCTGACAGTATAAATGTGGAGGTGTATCGGGCAGGATTGTAACCATGCCCAAAGCTACATCACTGCAGTAGTTAATCACAAAGAAAGAAAATAATGACCACCACCTATTCATGTCAGAAGCTATAAAAATAGAAGTTAAGAAAACATGGATTATACACCTAGTTAATGCCATATTCTTTGAATACAAGAGGTTGTGAAGCAATTGTTCATTAATTTCAACTCGCAGTTAAAAGCAAAGTCAGATTTCTGACACTATTTTCAGCTGCTGCCAGTAAACTGTGTGCATTTATGACATCTAGCTACTCAGCTGTTGTCCATAAATATTTGTTTATACATTGTATGTCACAAGCTTCAAAGACTCCCCGTTATTACTCATGATACTCCAGATGCATGAAAACAGACATTTTTTAAGATGAAAAAGTAAACTCTGACACAAATGATGGAAGATAGAGAAACTGTTTTGCAACACAGTATGGCTATTATGAATAAAAATCTTTAATTAGCCAAAAATCATCATCTGAAAACAATCGCACCCAACCTCTAAAGCTTCATGTTTAAACAGGCGTGATTGTGAAAGTGTACTTCCTCAGTTGCAAAGTAAAATATCCAATACTTCTCAAGCAATCTACAAAGAGTTTTCTACTTCAACTTTAAATATACATCAGAGTATACATAGGGCAGAGGTGCAGAAGTTATGTCTCTCAACTTCTAGGTGTACAGTCATTCTCTGTGTTTAGTCTACAAGTTATCTATGTGCGAGGGTGGATTTCCACTGCAAACTGATTTTCTCCAAAAAAAATATGGTTATCTGGCTTAAATTCTACACAGAGACAGACACATGCACACCCTTTTGGCCCAGGTTGTAGCTGTGAAATGGGTCAAAGAAATACCAGGTCAGCTCTTTAGTAAAAAACACAGATCAATAATGTTGCATTTGCCCATATTATACAAAACTGCTATATTTTCTTATAATTACATTTTTTTAAATTACAAAGTTCAAATTCTGAACAAATCTGGTGAAATATCGACTGCCTCCTGAACAAACAATGCTTACAAATCTTCAGACAGAAAATTCAGCAAAAAAAATAGTAAAAACTGTCAAAGGCTGGAAAAGCTGCAAAGCTTTAGTACCAAAGTAAGCAGCCTAACCGATCCCTCTGTGTTACTGACAAATCCATTCATCTATCTACTACCCCCTTTCCCTCATTTTTGCACATAAGGTCAGTTTCACTTCATCAAGAGCATCTTGATATTAATGTGTCTAAAAGCGTCTCGAACATTAACTCCTGTATGTGGGAGAAATACATGGCTAGGAGTGCAAACCATGCAGTTGCTCACCACATGCACCTGCTCTTTCTGCTGTACTTACAAATGTTTAGAATTCTGGAACTTCGTGACCATGGCTGAAATGGAACAAATGGCATGTACACAGACACAAACACACACCAAGGACTAAGTCCCCTACCATGAGCATGTGTAAACACAAGAAATGGGCCAGTCATTAGTACAACTGAAAATAATACCAGTAAGAAATGAACAGAATAAGTATGCTGTTGAAAATAAACCCAATAACCTAGCCACAGGCAGACTCGAGAAATATAACAGGTAGCCAGCCATGGGTCTGTCGGTAAATCAAACAAGCAAACCACTGGCAAGTGCAAGTACAGTCACAAGTAGAGAAAAGCAAGCCAACTGTAGCTGAAACTAAAGCACCAGTTTTCAACAGATCAATGTTGCATGAAGTGCACACTGACATTTACATACTGCAACTAGTTAAATCAAAACCAACAACTGTAATTATTTCAATGTATACTGAAACACAAATAACTGGGTTTGTTTGTTCAGCTGTCCTTTGATTAAATTATGTATCCTTCCTATTCAACGCTCTCTTCTAACTCTCCTCAGTATTACCACAGTAAAGCATGAAGAGTACAAATGAATCTTTAATAGCATGCTGACATTAAATCTGCGGCTAGCACAAATAGCCTATAAATTGAGCTTGAAAACTGCAAGTCCTTTGATATTTGGGGCAAGAGGTTACAACTGTGGTTCATCTCTGTAATCTCAGCTGTGATCACACAAAGTGCCTTTTGTTGCCTCATCTGTTTCAGGGTGCAAAGCTTACATGGGAGGGGGGCAGTTTACACCAAGCAAAGAAAGAAAATACTCTTAATAAAAAGTGTCTCATTAGCCTGAAGGAACTCTCTTAATTTACACTTTGCCTTTTCTGAAATCTTCAGCAAAAATCAATTCAACACACACTTCTACCAGAGAAGTCATTAGACCTATCAGATTACTCATGATCCTCAGCAGCTGCTCAAGGGCAAGAAAAACGGTGTCACTAAATCATAAAGCAGCCACAGAAGTCTTACTCAGCTGCTGCACGGCTGTGCACCTCTGCACATGAAAGTAGAGTGAAAATCCTCTAGCTACAGCAACTGCTGAACAGAAGCCCGTCCAAAATGTTAACATATAACCAAGATGGACAGAAAGAAGTTAGTTCAATGTGAAGGAGAAGAGTAGAAAAAAAAGTGGATTATACAGTTTTAGCGAGTGAAAGCCCAGCTACAGTTAGAACAAGTTTTCACTTGCATACAAATTCTTGACTAAACTTACACAAAATGCATTACTGCGATAGCAACAAAAAGGTAAAGGGTGCAAAACATTAGGCTGCTGTAAGTGTGTGTGTGTGTGTGGGGGGGGGGGGTCACCTGTAGCTTATATAATTAATCTCTCGTCTAATACTTGCTCAGTATGGTGCATGCAGTATTAATTTATATTTTGGCAGCAAATGTCTAACTGATGCTTGGTAAGCCTACAACAGAAAGTACAGTTGTATAAAAACTTACTGTAACAGTAGATGCCTTTTCACTGTTGCAATACTCATAATATGGGATCGCCTGCCAAGGATGGCCCAACATCCTGCCAATATATCAAAGCCTTTACATCCTTCTATTATTGTACATCAACTGTATGCTCCCTGCATAGTTGTAGGGCATACAAGTGCTGTACATGCACTCCATACTAAGAAATGAAGAGTCCCAGAACAACTTCAGCCATCCAGACAGAAAAGAGAACATGGATATTCAGTGGGGAAAAGCAATAGTTGTCCTTTTCACTGTTGCAGGATTTAGTCCCTCCCTCCTGCCTCCTAAGTTTTCTTTTTATTGGGAACTCTGATGGCCAAGGGGTCTTTTACTCTCTTTTGTTATATTAAGATTTTGTACAACTGCAGTGTCCTTCCATATCACTGTTGCAGTATTCATAACATAACATGTGGGAGATTGCCAAAGCTACTGAACAGGATTGAAGGAGGAAGATGCAGAGGAGCCCTCCACAAACTCATGAAAGACAGCCCTGGCTGTGGAAAAGACATCCAACTTGCAATGGTTTAGCAAAAGTGTGGGCAGAGGACCACGACAGCTTCAAGATGCATCTAGTATGCAAACCCTTGAAGAAAGCTCAAGAGGCCACTGTCCTCGCAGAAATACTCTTAATTGAAGCGGAAAGTTTTTTTTTCCATGAAAGGAACAAAAATAAATGGCCTTAGAAATACAGGAGGAGATGGTTTTCTTAGAAACCACCAAACACACTGTTCCCGTATGAAACAAAACCAAAAAAGCTGCTCTTATTTGTGGATAAACAGCTTAGGTATATTTGCATAAAACAAAGGCTATTTAGATCAAAGATGTGAAGAACATTCTACTACCAGATTGCAGAGAAGGAAAAAAAAAGTAAGGATATTGGACAGACTGATGAAGAGACAAATCATTGACCACCATGGGCATAAATGAAGGATTAGTATACACAGCCAACCTGTTCCTATGAAAAAAATCAAAAAAAGGGAGGAATCACAGAGCTTGAAGTTCGGATACTCTCATGGCTGAAGTAAGGGCAACCAACAAAACAGTCCTTAAAATAAAGTGTTCCAAAAAGTAGAGGAGGCGGACTCAAATGAAGTTGGTCAATTTTTTCAAGAACAAAATTGAGGTCATAAGAGGGAAGGAGTAAGAAAAAGGTTTTCTTGAAGATCCAATATGAAGGATGTCTTCAAGGAATTGTTTCGCCTCAAAACAAGAGGCCAATGGTGGGTTGAAGAACAGACAAGCAAGACTGCTGACAATTAAGCTTTAACAGAAAAATATGTTAAGCCAGTTATGGAGCAGTTCACACAAGAAAGGACCAAAGGAACCCCCCCACTGAATAGGTATCCTGGTGAGACACCAAATGGAAAATCTTTTCCATTTAGCCATGTATGACTTTTTGACAGTGGGTCACCTGGCCTCCTGCAGACCCCTAAGCACATTCTCAGAAACACTGTCTGAATGGACTTAAAATCTTATCACCCAGAGTATCGACAAGTAAGTGTGAATGAGAGACACTTGCCTTGTGTGAAAAGAATGATCCTATGAGGTAACTTGTGACGACTGTGCATGACCAGGTGAAACAGAAGAGGGAACCTGTGCTGTCTGGTCCAAAAGGGGGTCACCAGCAAGATTCTTGGAAAGTCCTTACTGATCTTGTGTAGGACCCTGGGAAGTACAGGAAGAAGGTAAGCATACAGGAACATCCCCTTCCAAGAAAAGTGCATGGTGTCCACCTTCCAAGTCAGTGGACTTGGGACTCAGAGAAGCAAGAAGTTGCCAGTTCAGAGGCGAGACGAAAGATCCATTTGGGGAAAACCCCCACCAATGCAGTATGTCCAGAAACAACCCTTTGTGAAGCATCCATTTGTGACGTGTCCTAGACCTGCTCAGGGAGTCTGCCACAAAGTTTTGTTCTGAAAGGATATAGACCAGTCTATCAGTCAATCTCAGTTCTGAAGGGCTAGTCTGCAAGGATAAAGACCTGATGACCCCATTTTTTGAAGTACCCACATAACTGTGGTGTTGCCTGTAAGACCTTTAAAGAGCCTGGAGACCAAAGAGAATGGAAGGCCTGAAGTGCAAGAATGAGTGCCCTCATTTCTTTTATGTTGATGTGATCTGACCCCTGATTGAAGGGGTCAAAGACCTTGAACCCACAGATTGTTGGAAGGTGCTCCACACCCCAGATTGAAAGTCTCTGAACAACTCCTGGGGAGGGGGTAGGAGTCTGAAAAGGTACTCTCAGATTGAGAGAGATCTGCCGAATCCACCAGTAACAGAGACAAAACCATGGAAGGATGAAGAGAAGTCAACATTGGAATGGTTTGAATTCTGCCACCCAAAAAATTTGATCTTGAGAGAGAGTCAGACATGACTTCTTCAGATCCCAGACTATGTGAAGTTCAGATGTTGCAAAAGCCTGGATTAACAGGGAGAATGAAGAAGCAGGTTGTCCAGATATAGGAATATATGGATTCTTTGAAGCCTGCAAAAGGCTATAGCAGGGGCCATACATTAGATGAACATCCTTGAGGCCAGATAAATGAAAATGAGAAGAAACAAGAGAAAAGTATTTAGAAAGGAAAGGTCTTAGACTAGTCTCCAGGATCCCTATTTTCTGGAAACCAAAAATATTCTGGAGTAAAACCATGCTCCTCAGAGATAATGAAATGGATGGAATGGTGCCCTGATCCATTAAACCTTGCAGAACTCCAGAAAAATGGGCACGTTAAACTGGCAGCAGTTGAGGAAGACTGGGGGGGGGGGGATTTTCATACAGTAAAATAACCATGATGAATAATGGACAGAATCAGAGTGTCTCAAGTTGCATTACCAGACAGGAACAGAGAAACCTGGCTGAGGGGGTGGGAAGAAAATATGTCCGATGGAGACAGATTTCTCCTGAAAAGGAGGCTTTTGAGTTTTAGAAGTCTGGGTGGGTTTATTGGCAAAAATATGCTTAGGAACCCTAGTCGTTAGAAGGCCGACAAGATTGCCTATCCACAAAGGCAAACTTAGGAGGATAGTTTCTGTGATAATTGGGCATAGTAGAGGCTAAGATTTCTTTAAGATCCTGTATCACTTTAAGACTCTACAAGAAAACAGCAAAGTCAGCAGCAACTGTACCAGATAGATTCTGATTGTCCAAAAGAGCTTCAAGGAGCCTAGCCTTAATATTAGGCAAGATAAGCTGGAGGAGAAGCAAAGAGTATCTCCTCATAATTGAGCCAAAAGCAACAGCTTTAGATGATGCATAAGCTGCACCATACATACATTTGACAGGGTGATAGACAGAAGTCAGGAAGGTCAGAATCCCCCCCCCCCCCCAACCAAGCTGTGACAAAACAGCCAAAACACAACTGGTCATATAGGTTTGATAATAAATAGCCTTAAAAGCCAGAGTGGCAAAAGTACACACCTTTTTCCTCAGCCTCTCCATAGCCTGAAGGTATTTATCAGAAGGAAGGAGTTTAAAAGATAGCAAACGTGAATGGCTTGTCAGCAGAAAGACCTCTGCAGAGTCTAAAGGAGGACACTTGTAAAGGTACTTACAGGCCTCAGGCACCTTAAAAATGGTCAGGCTTCTTAGATGTTGGAGACTGGGAATCAGAAGCCTAAGTAGCAGCTGCTAAGTCTTCCAAGATGGCTGCACACTGAGTAACAGTTTAATTCTAGCTCTCCCAGTGTGAAAACAGACACTTAGAGAGACAGCTAATGGACCTGGATTTCTGAATAAATTTAAGTGACTGGCTAGTAAGTGAAATGTCTGGATTCCAGGAAAAAAATGCAGAGAATCTTATGGAAAATAAGCTACAAAAGGCAATGAAAAAACATTAACTGGGAAAAGTACTGTAGTTGTTCAGCAAAAAGCAGTGTAAGCTCCAAGCATGACTTCCACTAACCTTGAGGAAAGTCTAAAGCAACTGCACAAAGACTGGACTTAATTAAATGAAACACTGATGGAGTACACTGATGGAGTACATCAACTCAAACAATACAAGGCTGGAAAAAAGGGAAAAAGGTTTAAACAGATACTCATAACAGATACTCAGGTAAGGTGACAACTGCAAAACTTGGAGGATGAAATTAAGAAAGGCTGGCTGAGTACGAGACTGCACAAGAAGATAGGTTTCAAACAGTAAATAATAGAAAGAGGACATAGCATGTAGGGAAAACCTGAGATTTTCTGCTGTACTTGAGAAGCTGGAAGGAACAGACCCTATTAATTTCATGAAAGCACAAACAAGAAACTGAATGGTATTCCACAACTGGAATTGTTAATTAAAAAGGGCACATCGTGTGTATGCTCCAAACCTGGCACTGGGAAAACAACCTAGACCTTTAATAATAACGATGCAATCTTACCAGCGGAAGTTGATTCTGACAACTGTGGCAGAAGGACAAAGTACTAAAACTGGAAGACAGCAGTGTGCGTTTGTGGAGAGCGACTACTCATCGTACCTAGGCAGAAGAGGAGTAAATGTATTCCATTATTCAGAGAATGTCAAGAGGCAGGCATGAGATTCAAACTGCTGTACCCAGCTATCTGCAAAATATATTTCCCTGGAGGAATAAAATCATTTTTTTGATGAAATACATGCTAATGAAGAAATACAAAAGTCTGTCCAACAAAAAGTGAAGTGTGAAATAGGAAATTCTGCTGCTTCTTCAGGTAATAAAGACCAGAGACAGTCATTGAAACCTGTCCGTGTTTCAACAGAAAATGCTTGACAGAGGGGAAAAAAAGCACAGGAGATGACAAATAATTTAATGTGTCCTGGAAATGAAGCACAGACAGGGTTTGAGAGATGAACACGAACAGGAGTAGAACAAGAAAATCTGGAAATATTGGACTTTCTTGGACTTTGTTAAACTTGTAGGCGACTAAAGCATATGTCCTACTTCATGACATTAATGTTCAGAAAAATACTCAGAGTGCAAGAGGAAGGAGAATGTTAACTGTAAGCAAAACATTTTTTTCTTAAAAGTACTATTTAAACGCTGCAGGATTTTCTTTGCATGTTATAAAAGTAACGTTTGTTCAGTATTTGGGGTGGTTCGTTTATTTATTTTAAGTGTGATAGGAAAGCCCTTTCCTTTGTTCAGATTTAAGAAATGTAGGCACTGCAATGTTAAAACAAGATCCGGTTAAATGAGTATGACAAAAGAAAAGTTAGTGTGCTTTTTCTCATTCTTGCATATGGGGAATGATTGGTTTAAGGACAGTAGCTTTATACAGTGACACAATTTCAAAGAAAACAAGTAAATGAAAAAGAATATTGAATAGAAGACTTTTTCTTGCAAACAGTTCTGTATCTGGTTCTCATGTCTTTAGCAGACAATCTGATAAACAGAAATGGCTTGGAAAATTTGTTTTCTGAAAGCATTCAAGTGTTTTTCCCAGCTGAGAAAGCTATAAAGATAAGGCAAAACCAGACAGCATGAATAATTATTTTAGCATGGATATATTTTTCTTTTTGTTCAGCTCGTGTGTGTGTCAGTTTAGAACATTGTTTGAATTAGGAAGTTAAAAACTTCAGTATTTGAAGACATACACAGTTTTGTGTTAAGTTGACAGATTTTAGGGGGTGTTGTGGTGTGTGTGTGTGTATACTTTTGTTTGAGGGTTTTCAATAAAATAAAAAGTTCTCCAAGATGTGTCATGGGTCAAACAGAAATGACCAGAAACAAATATATAAATGATTAACCGCCAAACTGTGCATGCACGCAACACAAAAGCTGGAACTAGATTTAACAAAGAAGCTGTTGTACATAAATGGTGGGAATAATAATCCCTAAAAAGATTCTTTCTGTAATGTCTTTAAACGTTAATGGTCTCACAGATAAATACATAAAAAAAACAGTGAACTATATTAAAAATTTGAAGTACAAATAGCTATGCTACAGGAGATGCACCTGGAAAGAACTGAACATGTGAATGTGATAAAGATAGAAAGGTTTTCAGGACGGTTTATTCAGCATAATACCTGGGGCAAAGGAAGGAAGGAAGGAAGAAAGGAGTACTTATAAATTTAAAAAGGAACTCCAATAGTAATAGAAGAATATAATACAGACAATAATGGTAGATTTGTAGTACAAAGGGCCTACTGGCAGGGGAGTAGGATTACACTGGCATGTACTCATGTTCTACTGAAAACTGCTATAATGGAGCTTAAGAAAATTCTGGTAGAAATAAGTTTTCTTTCAGCAAGGAATATTACTCAATGGTGGGAACTGGAATTTGATTTACAACAGTGAAGATGGGTCTGGGGGCCCAAAAGGGAAAATATAACAAAGAGGGTAGATTTAAAAAAAAAAATTATGAAAAAAATTGGGATGCAAGGTGTGAATTCAGTACTAGAAGCCTGGAGTGAAAGTACATTATTCCTCAATATACAAAAAAAGGCTAGAAAGACAGAATTTACATTTCACGGGAACATGTGCATTTAATTGAAGGTCTTGACACACACCCACTAACTATTTCAGCTCATGTGCCAATAATTACCAAAATAAAAACACAATGTAATGAAATAAAAATGAGACACCAGCTCTTTCTCAGCTATCTGTTGAAAAGAGAGGAATTTAAGGAATGGGTAGTGGAAACTATTCGGGAGCTATGAGACAAGATAGAAATTTCTTCTGAAAATATAGCTAGGGAAGGGATAAAATTAAAGCGGACTTTAAAAGTCGGGTGGGAATAAAAGAAAGGGAGATGTGGTTCAAAAGTAATAATTATTTAGAGGGACTGAAATGTTAAAAGTATTGCAAAATGGGGGATTCCCAACTAGAACAACAAGAGCAAGTGCAGAATTCTAAACAGAAAATACAGAAATACCTCAATATATGCATGAGTTGAGAAAGATTGCTGTTAAGCAACTGTTTTCCATAAGAATTCTAGAGCACAAACACTTAGTACAATGATTCAGGCAACAGAAAGTAAAAAGGCCTGTCACCAATCTTGGGAAGCCTATAACAAAAAAGATAACAAGGAATTATGTAGAAGTATTAGAAATATTTTGGAAATTTTATGGATGTCTGTATAAAGCAGAAAAACATGGAAATTAAAAAAGTACAATATGGTATATGTTTATGGAAAAATTAAATATGCCAATGTTAGAGGTAGAGGAGGCACAATTACTAACAGTTAGGATAGGAGAAATTAGATAAAAATGGTGACGTATAACCAATCTACAGGAAAGTCCACAGGAATGGATGGTATTCCTATGGAAGTTCAGAAACTAGGAATGAAAAAAAAAACTGAATAAGATCTGGAATGTTTTGTTTAAACAGTATTATGAGGAGGAGATGTACCAACATCCTGGAAAAAAAGCAGTATACCCACTGCGGACATTTGCATTGATTCAAGTGGAAGTGAGAAGCCAGTTCAATGCTGGCACCCGATAGGGTCATGATAGATGAAGCCAGTGTCTGCACCAGATGGTCTTCAGGGTCTTCACTCCACTCGACAGAGATGTCTGGTACAGAATGGACAGCAGAGTCAGACAGAGACTTCTTGGTCTTCTTTTAAAAGAATGCTGCCCGTCAGGGTGGCCAGATTTAACCATGGTACTCTGGGTCAAAGGTTTAAGAGGTTGGTTCTGAACATAAATAATACAACCAGCTGTGAAGTGTTTTGGGAATAAAATCCTAACAAATGGTACATTGGGTATGACTGTGAAGCACCTAGGCAGAACACTTCTAGTGAAGGTCTTCTTGGGGAATCTGCCTCCCACACTGACATTTTCCCTTCCTGGATGACATGACCTCAAAATACAGAAGGAAAAAAGAAACAACCCCATGGTGCACTTATCTGTAAATTCCTGAGTAGAAAACAGCTCAGTAAAGGGCACTCAGACAGACATTCAACTGTGGCATAAGAACGGTCTGAACAGAAGTTCAGAGTATGGAGCATATGTACAGTACCCTTATGCCCTTTGACTACAGAGAGCATATGATTTACGTACAATGTTAGTACAATGTAAAAGCTTTGGTATACTGGCCAGACAGTGGGATGTCATTGGCATGAGATGCCACATGTTACGAATATTGCAACAGTAATATGGAAACACACCAATAATTTTTCAGTTAACAGTGGACAGGTACATTTCATTTTGTTTGAGTGACCGTTTTTAAATTCTATTCAAATATGAAAAAAAAAAAAGAAATTGTATAGGAGCTCAAACATTACGTGGGAAAGCAAATCTCCCCAAATTCCACCCAACACCATGCAGTTGACTATCATGTGTGCCCCCTCACCAAGTATAATTCACTGAAAGTCAAAGACCATTGAGTCAAATGTAATATCAGAAAAACAATCACTAGGGGAGAAAAAAAAAAAAAGTGAAATTTTACACTCTGCTTTCTTCACATGCATGCACTACTTTAATTACAGTTAGCTGGTGAGGGTACTTTGCTTACCACCATTCTAAAAGTAGTGCTATGAACTGATGCTTTCAAGATTGAATTGTGTCACAGGCTCAATAACCTAAAGACATAGCTCAAATGAAGTGAAATGGTGCTAAATTAAAGAAAGGAAAAAGTTATGATCTTTGATAAGGCAAACACGATGTCACTGCAATCCCTCTGCCAATAATAAAAAGCAATTCAGGTACAACAAAAAAGTGCCATGCCTGAAATAGTTAGTCTTTGATTACTAAATCACAAGCTGCAATTCCAAGAACAAACTGACAAAACAAAGAACCAAATCAATAAGAAGCTAGGCACACCAATGTGAGGAGAATGTGCACAACACATGTAACAAGATCTACTACTAGCTCCTATGCGTTAGGCCTTGCTAACTTGCCCAGCAAGAGACTATCAGTTCAAAGATGTTACTGACACACAACTTAACAGCAAAATCTACTGCGTGTAATACACCCTCCACCCATAAGTAATTGGCTGAACAGGTCTAAGACATCACTAACCATTATACACTTAGAAGCTTATGCATACTAAAAAATGCACTGAACACAACTCCTCAAATAGCATCAACACACTAGACATAAAACGATGCAATTCCGTCATGGAGGACGAGCTGAAAGCAACTAAGAGATGTTAAAAACTCTCTCAGTCATCACCTCTCAACCAAATGACAATGAACTACCAGCTAACTTAGACTAATGAAATGTTCATTTTAGGAAACAAATTAGCCAGTATTACCTTAAACGTCTATGCTACTTTTTAAGAATTACACGTGGTGCAGCAGATGGCACTGTCGTCTTACAGGAAGAAGCTGTCTGGTTCGATTCTCTAGTGGGGTTCCTTCTATGCAGAATCTATACGATCTCCATGAGTTTCCACATTCCAAAGGAATGCAGTAGGTGGAGGGAACATAAATGAGCCATAGGTGTAAGTGTGTGTTATTTATGAAGTACAGAGGAACGCCCACAGCAGGGCTAACTACCTAGTGGTGTGAATGATGGTCAATGCTGGCATGATACTCCAATCCCATGTACATAATGAGAAAAAGGGAGTGGATGCCAATGCTGATAATAAATGAGTGTTAGCTTATCGAGAATACATGACTAGATGTGGGTAATGCTGGGTTTGACAGGCACGGGTTTCATCACAATAGCAAAGCCCAACTGATCAGATTAAATGACCAGTATTACCCACATACAGTAATAGATTAACATCATTGTACAAAGGAAAAAATTGCTTTCTTTTTTACATAACAGCATTGTATCTGACATTCTTGCTAAGGTATCCATCTTCTTGGCAGGCAGTGTTCATAATGCACTGCCCATGCATGGGACACATACAGGAGGTCACCTGCACAGTACATTACTGTAAATGCAGTTTGTACTTTTTATGTTTTTACACTTTTATAAAAGTCAGGAGTTTGCATGCATCCAACTGTTCATGTGAGGACTTGTGTGGGCTCCTGATATCCCAACAGCAATTTTGGAGCAATTTTCTAAAAATTATTTTGGTAGTTCACTCCCTTCTCCTCTGGTTGTCCTCCACCTCTTCCCTATGGGTGGACAATATGGGGGCTGTAGCTTTTGTGCTCAACAGCTGAAGCCCACTGGACTTACTCTTGTGGATAATAAAACAATCTATAAAGTAACGAATCACCAATTACAGCTTTTTAACAAACTTTGCACTATTATAATAATGGAAAAGTCAATTCTCAAGATACAAAAAAATGATGTATGCTACCAATCTTATTTCCTTCACTTTACTATTCCTTGATATCAAGAGAAAAATGCTCTGGTCCAGAAAATTTTAATTCTTTTCTTTCAATTTTTGGGCAGCTACACAAGAACATTTATTTTATTTATTTATTTATTTTACGTCTGTTGACCGGGAGAACCCCACTGGATAAATGTCCATTTTCAGCAGAGGCCCGGGGAGAAAAGCTCCTCAGTTTGTAACTATACAAAGGTAAGCAAACATATACAGCATCCTTTCACACATACAGAGAATGAATAAAACAATTTTATTATTTTTTTTTTTTAGAAATACACAGAGAAAAAAATATACATATTTTGGTTCCACATTTTAAGAGGTAGATAGAGAAGAAATATTTTAGCCGCAAATTGTAGTATTATAACACATTAGTTGTAAGAACAGTAATTTACTTGAAATTATGATTGTATGTATGGTTTGCCCATAGAGTTTACAAGAGAGTTTACTCAGTTAAAATAATATTTACAGAGCTGATGCACTCTCTTACTGAAAGATGTTTCCATAGGGTAGTAATCCATACATATTGTCAATGTAAATAAACAATTTGTTGCATACAAATCTGACTGAACAAATATTGAGGTCACATGATGAGAAAACATATGAAGCTGCAAGTCTTTTGGTGTGCATTTTAACAACTTGAGTGTATGCCAGACTGCAATACATCTAGAAATTTTCTCCTTGGGCCCTCTATGAACTTGGGCTCTCACATGTAAGTAAACAGAAGGTCTTCAACTTTGCCTCGTGTTTTGCTCTGCGCCTAATAATGCATGTTTTCCTGGCAAATTAGTGAGGATTGTAGCCACTAGATGAGGAGTGGGGGGCCTGGTGTTGATGAAAGCAATGTACCCTCTTATCTTTTGCAAAGTCTGAAGTCTGACTGCTTTGTTGGACATCCAAACAATAACTAGAAAATAAATTTGAAAATGGTCCTGGATATGCAGACGGTCTCAGATTTTGTCTGAGGCTGTATTTTGCTCCTCAATTTTTTTGATTTTCTGGCAAATCATTTAGTATTGAAGTCACTAAAGAGGAAACTGGGGGCTCGCTGGTTGTGGATGAAAACTTAAGACTCTTGTTGCTTGATCATTTTAAAGCCTGGATGAAAGCAACATGCCATTTGCTCAGTTTAAAGTCTAAAAGCATTACTTCCTGGCTACTGTCCATCTGCAAAACAAAGTTGAAAACTGTCCCCTACTCTGAAGACTGTTGCAGATTAGCCTCATAAAATCTCTAGTAATCTGGCAAGTCACTGAAGACTGCAGCCACTAAACTGAGGAGACGAAGGCTAGGTGTGGATAAGAGAGAGACTTATCCTGTTGTCATTTGATTACTTAGATGCCTAGCTTTACAGCACTAGTGAGTATTTGTATAAAATACAATATTTATTCACCTGTAACTGTTTATATAAAAAAAATTGAAACTGCTCCCACTTTCATAGTATGCCCATAGGTTTACCTTACATTTTGGTCTGTGCTTCATTGGCTTTGTGGTAAATCATTGAGGACTGCAGTTACTAACTGGGAGGGGGGCTCGGTGAATGAAAACAACTCACCCTCTTGCCATTTCTTCATTTTGAACTCTAATTTCACACAACCATCGTGCATTTGTAGGACATATTTAGGAATATTTATTATCTGGCAACTACACAAAACAAAGTTAATGTTTTAAATAAACTTTGAACATGTTATAAAATAAGATGGGACCATTTAAATCCAGAGAATGAAATGACATACAAGGATCCCTGAAACCACAAACTGGGCAGTTTGTACACAGATTCATTAGTGTACTTGCACAGATGTTGTGAAGGAATTTTGTACATTTCCAAAAGGGAATATCATTTAATACTGTGACTGCTTTGCTCCCTGTTTATGAGTGCCTATATTCCCATAACGGCTTGACAAATTCTCAGGAAGTGATGAGTTAATTATCAGGCTGGAACATTTACCTATACATGTCATTAGATTATACTTGTTGACAGCCAGGTAATAAAGCCTAAATTATTTTCTCCTACACAGAATGAAGATGTCAGTCAACTAGACAATTCTACTTACTACTAAAATCATTAAGTTAAACAGACTTCTTAAAGCCACTTCACTTAAAGAAAATTCTACATGGAAATATGCATGAATAAATGAACACATGCTCACAAAACATTAACGCATGCAAGTGCAACCTCTACCATTCCCTTTTTGGAAAAAAATTATAAAATACTACATTTATAATTTATTCATAAACTGGATCCAATCCTTCAAATTAATGATACAAACACATTTAGATAATGTTTATAACCTCCTACTTTAACCTACTGACAATAATCCAAATATCTTACTTGCAGAAACAAAAAAAAAAGCATTTTAAGTAATGTAAAGTGTGGTAAAACTGTGACATTATTTATCTAAGGAATGATTTGTAGATAAGGGACATCCTAAAGGACACCTACCAATGAAAAATATACCATAGAATATTTTAAAAACTAAATGTTACCAAGGTAACACAAAAAAACAAGTAAAACTTTCAACTGTTGGACCTTGCGCTATCAAAAGAAACGTACAGTTAATACCCATTACTATTCCTCACTGTGGTAGCATACAGCTCTTAATTCAATATGAAGAATCATTGCAAATAAAAAAAAAATCATTTCTCTAAATAAACTACACTAAAATTTACAATGCAAGTTTTACATCTACCAAAAAGCTACACCTTTTCCAAACTTCTAAACAAATTTAATGCAGGTCACTTTTGCGTATCTATGGCAATGGACTAATACATATCAAACTTGCAAACAATAAAACTAAAGGAAGGTGATGTGTATTCATAATGATATTTTAATGGCAAATGCATAATTTTCCCTTCTCCCTTGAAGTAATTTTGTAACAAAATATGGAGAATTTTAATTTTCATGTTAATCAAATTCTATATTAATCACAAACTGGACAGATTTAAATGTTCTGGGAATGATTTAAACTGTAACTAAGGTTTGGAAAGAAGTGTACAAGAGCTTGTAAATTATTACAACATTTAAAGGATGTTAAAGAAAAAAATTTCATGGGGCAAGGGAAGTACACAAGTTTCTATAAGGGTCATTAAAGTTTGCACGTTGTTCACACAGGCCTGACTGCAACAAGGCTTGATAATTTCACGCATTCTGTACGGCAACAGAATTTATGTAAAACTTGGAATATTTCCTCAGGATGCTTACTATATCACTTATCAACTCTATTAATGCTATAACTAGATGACCACAAGTTTCCTCCTCATTGGAAAGAATTTCTGAATGTGTAAAGGTAGACTCTTCTGGGAAGTCTGAAAGCATTTATACATGGTATAATACAGGAGTTGACTAGTATAACACAGAATGTGCATGAATGCTGGGAGAACAGTAAGAATCAGCATAGGAACTTTAAAAAGGCAGCAGGAGGAAGTAAAGGGAAAGCTTAGGAAGATGCAATATAACCTCCTGAAGACATTGGGGAGGGAGGGGATTATAAGGCAGACTGGTGACTGAACAGAATTATTAAAAATGCAAAAAGAAATTTACCACTATTACAAGCCTGAGCAACTGCAGATCTCAAAAATGGGCACATGAAGAACTAATCCCTTACAGAAATCTAAATGACATAACACCAAGGTTGAAAGCCCAATGAGCTAAAAGACATGGAACACAACATTAAGAATCTTAATTCAGATAAAATAGCAATTGATCCTGAGTGGATATTCAGCTTTCCACCTTTTCTATGCAGAGCTGCACACTAATGCACAAAAGTTCAGAAACATAAGCAGGATGCATTCTTAGCCAAACTTCAGCTTCCTGGGCCATCAGAGATGAAGAAAGCATTTGTTAAAAATGTTAATCATGAGGAAGAAGTGGAAATTAGGCAATGGATAGGTAGCATTAAGACATCAGGATTGGAGGGGTCCTACTTAAAGGTCTACTACGCTGAGCGAAGCTGTACTTCCCCGCTTGTTTGTGCTATAAAAGGAATAGTTCTAGCACCTTGGGGGGGGCAGGCATGACAGTTAAAACCAAAGTCTGGCAAGAATCCCGTATTATCATGGTCACATCATCCAACTTCAATATTCATTTATTACTATAAATCTTTCTTCTCTTCTGGTCAAAAAGTTAACCACATTCACCCATATGCTAACAAATACAGAACAAATAGGTTTTGTAAAAGTAGAAATTCTTAAGATAACATTTTTAAAAGACGGAGGAGGAAGCAGCAGAAAGGAAGATATGACTGAGCTTTGGTGTTGAAATGGCATTTGAAAGAGTAAAATGGATTATTCTACTGAAGTTACTGCATCAACTGGATTTCCCCAAGGACTTTGATGCATGTGCTGACTTTCAATGACGGAGCTCAAGCCAGAGTCAAAACAAGTAAAGGAACACAGTCACAACATTTTGACATTCATCAAGGCAGCAAAAGGATATATGCACTTTCCATACAGATTTTTGCTTTATATGAAGCCTTTGAACTGCAAAAGAAGGCATGATCTAAGGGAATAAACAAAGGGAATCAGCAGTTTTAAAAAAAACTCATGTTAATGATCTTTTGATTTATTAAATGGACTCAGATAGGGATTAGAGTTTAGTAAAAAAAAAAAAACATTGCTGGACTTTGGTACTGTCAGAATACAGGATTAAACACGTGCCATACAGTTCAATTGATGACTGTGAAGATTATACTTTATGTACAATGTTTGTAACTGAAAATATGTCAATATAGTTTGTTTTCATTTATACAAATGTAGGACTGCCTACATCGTAAGTGATAATTCAATAATATTTTAATCATGGATGATGCAAAGGTCAAAGGCATTAAATACCACCTATCACAAAATATAATATAGGCATCCATATTTACTCAAGTATTTGAGCATCATGGTGGGGCCTACACTAGAGGATTATTTAAAGCTCACATAGTCATTTAAGAAGTTTGATGAATACACTAAATGCTAAAATTAAATTATAATAGATGTGGGATCAAAACATGCAGTAATCACAGGGTTTTGTGCTCCCTTTGGCTGTTTACAAAACAGCTACTTTTATTCTTTCTAAGCAGCCTTAAAAGCTGAAAAATATGGTCAAGGGACTTAAGTGGGATTACAAAAACAAAAGAAAGAACAGTTCTGTAAGCAAACTTATAATTGTTGATGTTTGAATGACCACTACTGCAGTAGCCTTAGCTATATGGATTACATCCTGCCAGGAATGCAACAGCCGGCCAGTTTCCTAAGCTTCAGAACTTCTTCCACATGCCCAAATTGTCAGGCAACTTGAGTTGAGCTGACTAAAAGACAAGTTTGGGTACCAAGCCCTTCAAAGTTTTCCTGCACCACCCTGACAAACACCACACACAAAAAAAAAGTGTGTGTGTGTGTGTGTGGGGGGGGGGGTAGTGACTACTGCATCAATGAATATTCAAACATGTACCACAATAAGTTTACTTGCACAACTATACTATGTTCATCACATTGATAACTGCTGAATTAGCCTTAGCTAAATGGGTAAACTATAGTACCAGAGTTGTCTGTGGACACCCGAGATATGAAATATCATTTCTCCCTTATTTTTGGGTTCACAAAAGAAAACGGAGAGTGGACAGTATGGTTTAAAGTAAACACTGATACCACTTTAGGCATAAAGGATTAGTTCTCAAAGAAACCCTGTCTTTGTACAAAATGAGAAGGTTGACTTGCTGTAAGAGCTTGGTGCTCAGATAATTATTGCTCTGACCTCTGCAAGAAGAGTAAAATACTGTCTTATGCTAAGAGCCTCAAGTTGACCAGGTTAGCCAGATGAAATGGAGCAAGTGCTAGCATCTCTAACATAAAATTAACATCCCAAAGAGGGGCCATTAATTTTCTTGGAGGACCTTTTTTTAAACAAATATCTTTATTAAACTATCATGTAGGACATAGGCAATCTTGCATTTGTACAACTGAAAATAAACCACACCAACACAACCTCAGTTGCAAACATTATACACTACAAACCATGCCGGCACAACTGTAGCTTCAAACATTATACATCACTTATAATATATTTAATCGTTGATCATCAACAATTAAATAGCTCACTCAATTCTTGCCTTCTTTTAAACCTCGTTGCTCCTTGGCATGCATTGATCCCTCACTTCCCATTTTTTTCTTATAAAATTTGTTCCTACCTTTTTCTAAAGATCCAAACTGACAACATCCAGTTCTCTCTCTCTCCGCAACTTCTAGTAAAGTTGGTTTAGACTGATTTCCATTTTCTAGCAATTGCTTTTTATGGCAGCCATCATAATTAAACTCAACAAGGTCTTACTATGTCTAGGCAATTCTGATTCTGTTATTCTAGCTTAAAAAACAAATTTCCTTAGTTACACCAATTTGCTCACCGAGCACCTCTGACAGTGCAGTCTGCCAACACATTTACACTAGCGGATAATGTTCCCAGTTACCTCTTTCTTTCCTA